>NC_057801.1:508068842-508266712 GCF_018294505.1 Triticum aestivum | reverse complement strand
GCAAGGAAGTACGTCCGGGCCAAAAAACGATTCGCCCCCCTGACTGCTGGGACCCGGCAGCTACACCTTTGCACGCAAGGAAGTGCGTCCGGGCAAAAAAAAATGATTCGCCCCCCTGACTTTTGGGACCCACCAGCTACATCTTTGCAAGCAAGGAAGTGCCTGACAGCCGGGACCCACCTGGTCGAAGCGTACGTAGCGTTGTCATCCTGGTCGCGAACGTGTACGTACATACAGGTCGATGTAGAGGCGCGCACGTGTCGTAGTAGAGGCGCGCACGTGTCGTAGTAGAGGTGCGCACATAGCATGTACACGTACGTACAGCGGCCAGGGTGCAAGAAAGAAAATACGGTCATGTATGTGTACATACGGGCGGGGTCTCGAACGCCTAGTCATGCATACCGCAAAACGAAGGAAATGGACCTCCTACGGTCGAAACGGGGGTCCTGTTGATCGGGAGGGGTGTGGCGTACCGCAAAACAGAGGAAACGGACCTCCTACGATTGAAACGGGGGTCCTGTTGATCGGGAGGGGTGTGGCGTACCGCAAAACAGACGGAACGGACTTGCGTTGGAGTGCTACGGTCGAAATGGGGGGGAGGGGTGTGGCGTACCGCAAAACGGACGAAACGGACTTGTGTTGGAGCGCTACGGTCGAAACGGGGGGAAGGGTGTGGCGTACCGCAAAACGGGACTCCACGGGATACTGTTCATCTCCACCATCGGCCTCCTCCGGCCTCCACCGGCTACCGTCGACCTCCTCCAGCCTCCACGGGCTCCTGTTCATCCAGCCTCCACCGTGCGCTACTCCACCGGCTACTGTTCAACCACCCCTCCACGGGCACTCCTCCACCGTCTACTGTTCATCCAGCCCTCCACACCACGGGGTCCTGTTCAACCACCCCTCCATGGCCACCCCTCCACCGTCTACTGTTCATCCATCCCTCCACACCACGGGTTGCTGTTCATCCAGAGGCAACACCACCGCTCACTGTTCATCCAAACCCCCCTGCAACGCTCACTGTTCATCCAATCGATCGGCTTCAGTTAGCAGCAGTAGCGAAGGAATCGCTGCATCGGGTTCAGTTAACAGTCATCGATCGACCGCTCGGGTTCACTAACGCGTAGCCTGCAGTGCAATCGCACGGGTTCAGTTAGAGCCCAAAGCCTCGCTTCGCTTCAGTTAGAGCCAATGCCTCGCACACACACGCGCGTACGTACGAGAGAAACGCACATCGCTCGGCCCCGACCTCCCACCGTAACCGGCAACTCCCCGAAATTTTCCTCCCCCTCGCTTCTACCACAGTTTTTTCCGTCATGGACGGCCCAAAGAATGTCATGCAGCTGCGTCTCCGGCCCGCCCAGGACGAAAAGCCCATTTTCTGTCATGATTTTTTGTCATAGAACTAGGAGCCCACCACCTCTATGATGACACCGGGTTTTGTCACAATTATCGTCATAGAAGTGTCATATGTATGATAGAATTTTTTTTTCGTTTTTTTGCAGTGTTACCAGTAGCGCTTACTTCTAAAAAGCCCTGCAAATATTAGCAGCAACGCTCTTACCTAAAGCGCGCTACTGCTAGCCATGTATAGCAGTAGCGTGGGATGACATGCGCTACTGCTACACGTTAGCTATAGCGCCTTATCAGTACCGCGACATCCCGTGCTACTGATAGGCAAAATACCCGCGCTACTGCTAGGGTTTTCCCTAGTAGTGAAATGGAGCTGAATTTTGTCACAAGGTAATGATTTGATAGGAAAGAGGCCCAAAAATATTAAGGGCAATCAAGAATATATAAATAGCACTTCCATCGCAAAGTGTTGTTTTGAACAGAATAGGAAAATGAATATTGTTGAATTAGATTTGAACTAGGCGAGGAAGGTTTTTGACATATTTGACGTACATATGATCCAAAGAATTTACGAGAATTTTTTGAGAATTGTTGGAATAACAGAAATATAGGTTGCTTCACAACCTAGGGCAAAAATTGACACATGGACATGACACATTGGCAAAAGTAATGAGGGGGCGCCTAGGCATAGCAATCCACCACAATTGACAAGGTTATGGCCATCTATATTGGTCGTGACCAGCAAACAATAAGGCAGCAGATCAGTGTTGTCTACTTTACGACCATTTCGTGTAAGGAAATTACGACCTTTCTGGCCAAAATGGTCGTTATAGTTTAGGGTTTGGATCCCTCCGAACAACTTATGACCAATTGGTCTCAAATGGTCATAGATTTATGACATTTCTTCCAGGGTCACTATAGAAGGTCATAAGTTGACATATTTCTGGTAGTGCTACTTGGGGACGAGTAGGAATTAAGCTTGGCGATTTTGATACATCTCCAACGTATGTATGCTTAGGCTAGTCTTTTTGCGTACTCACTTGACTGATATCTTAAAGATGGCCAGTTATGCAAAATATATGAAATACATCATCACTAATAAAAGATAAATACTTGAAGCCGAAATCTCCACCATGCTTGCTAATTATTCTTTTAAGGATGGAGTACCTAAAAAACTTGGAGACCCAGGAATACCAACTATACCTTGCTCTATCAAAATAAATTATTTCAAAACTACTTTATGTGATCTTGGAGCTGGTGTTAGTGTTATGCGGTTCTCTTTATATAAAAGACTTGATTTGAATAAACTCACACCTACTGAAATATATTTGCAAATGGCTAACAAATCAACTGCCATACCTATCGGTATTTGTGAGGATGTGCCTGTTCTTGTTGCAAATGTTACTATCTTAATAGACTTTGTTATACTTGAGATGCCCGAGGACGACAACATGTTGATTATCCTTGGTAGACCCTTTTCAAATACTGCAGAGGCTGTTATTGATTGCAATAAAAGCAAGGTCACTTTTCATATCAATGGTAATGAGCATATGGTGCACTTTCTGAAGAAACAATTTCAAGTGAATGGTATTAATGTTATTGAAAAATCTTTGACACTCACTATTGGAAGTTTTCAACTACCTTTACATACTACAAAAAAGAAATATGAAATACTTAGTGTTGGGGATATGCATATCCCCGTTGAGGTAACTTAGTGTTTTACGAAAATTCTTCGATTCATGATAATCGAAAGTGGTTGTTAATAAGACTTGATCAACCTTATTAATGGATCATTTTTTAGAGGTATGGAAGTTGATGAATTTAGTAGGCACTACTTTCTGTCATCACTTTTTCTTTTTTCTTTTTTCATAGTTAAATAAAATAGAATGCATGTTCATCCTGTTTTCTGAATTTTCCATGCAATAAAAAAAGGTGCCCAAAATAAAAGTTTTCAGAATGCCCTAAAAATGTAATATGATTTTTTCTGAATATTTCTGAATTTCTGGCACAAATAACATCATAGGGGGTGCCCCTGGTGTCCACAAGACACCTAGGTGCACCAACAACCCCAGACGCGCCCTGTTGGGTTGTGGCCCCCACGTGGATTCCCTCACTTATCTCTTTAGCCCTTGTCATCTCCTACCTCACTACTAGAATCAGAGAATTTGCCATCAGTCAGGTCTTTGCCGTCAGCTAGCGGATAACAAAGAAGGGCTTTGCCGTCCGCTTCTGGAAAACAGACGGCAAAGAACTGCCTGACGGCAAAGATACTATTTTCCATCAGCCAATTCTTTGCCGCCTGCTGGCCGACAGTAATGTAACTTTGCCGTCCGCTAGCGGACAACAAAGAGGTGGGAGGGGTCTAGCGGAGAGCCAAACCCTAACTGCGGAACTTTGCCATCCGCTAGCGGACGACAAAGCCTTTCTACCTAACGGCCCTAACAGCCCACCCCTCCTCATCTCTCACTTCTCCCCCTCGCTCTAGGTTTCTCCCCCATCCACCCTCGACCGCACCCCACCGCCGCCCCGTCTGCACCCCACCGACGCCCCGGCCTCCTTACTCCAGTGAGCCCCTTCCGGTGAAATTTATGACAAATGATTCATATATATTACATAGGATTCATATATATTACATAGGATTCAAACGTATTCCTAATCTAATCTAACTACTCGTTGTCGGAGTCGGCGAGGTTCACGACCTAGCCCGCACCACCCTCGCCGTCGCTTCTCTTGACGGCGGCCTCCCAGTCAACGTCATCGTCGTGCTCCACCACAGGCGTGTCTGCCTCCGCCATAGCCGCCATCGCGTCTAATGTCGCCTGCAGATCCGCGGCCTTCCTCGCCACCACGGCTGCGGCGGCCGCCACAGCCTTTACCTGCGATGGCCGTAAGGCGAGGAGGTAGACGGGGCTGTCGTTGGGGTCCTCCTCCTCATGTAGTGCAAGTAGATCCGGTGGTATCTCGATGGCGGGAGGGGCGGAGGGTCCGGTGACCGTGGGTGCCAGACGGCGGGGCAACGTGATGGCCGGAGGGCGATGACGGGAGCGGCCGTCACAGCATGGGGTAGATGAGGAGCCGCCCGCCACCCTTCGGAGCTCGGGGACGACCGCCCAATAATCTTTGCCGTCCCAAATGTGGTTGCGGTCGGCGATGTTCCAATGGCCACCGCGGTGGCGGTGGAGCTCGTCCGACGCTGCACCGGGTCCCCATGTCGGGTAGCCATCAGCGGTGACGTGGAACTCACGCGGTAGACGGCAGCCCGATGGAACCATTAGCCCAACGGCGATGAGCCTGTCAGTCTCCGGTGTCCCAAGGCTCGATGGCCGCGAGCCGCTCCTCAAAGGACCACCGCTGCCACCGGATGCCATTATCATCGTCGAGAGAGGGAAGTGCATCGGGGTGGAGGAGGGCGGCAAGAGAGGGGAAGGGCGTTGAGGAGTGGAGTGAAGGGCATCGGTGTGGAGGAGTTAGGCTAACGGGGGCCTATATAGGCGGACGGGCGGTGGGGTAGGTGGGTGGCGACCCACCGAAGTAACGACGGCCTTAATGGCTGATACGTCTCCAATGTATCTATAATTTTTTTTTGTTCCATGCTATTATATTATCTGTTTTGGATGTTTTATAAGCATTTATTTCATATTTTATATTATTTTTGGGACTAACCTATCGACCTAGAGCCCAGTGCCAGTTTCTATTTTTTGCCTGTTTTAGAGCTTCACAGAAAAGGAATACCAAACTGAATAAGAGTTTCATGAAGATCTTTCTTGGACCAAAAGCAAATCAGGAGACTTGGAGGGCGCGCCCCCTACCTCATGGGCCCCTCAGAGCTCTCCTCACCTAATTCTTTCGCCCACATATACTCTTATACTCCAAAACCATCAGGGAGAGCCACAAAAACACTTTTCCACCACCACAACCTTCTGTACCTGTGACATCCCATCTAGGGTCCTTTTTCGGCGTCCTGCCGGAGGGGTATTCGATCACGGAGGGCTTCTACATCAACACCATTGCCCTTCCGATGAAGCGTGAGTAGTTTACCACAGACCTATGGGTCCATAGCTAGTAGCTAGATGGCTTCTTCTCTCTCTTTGACTCTCAATACCATGTTCTCCTCGATGTTCTTGGATATCTATTCGATGTAATATTCTTTTGAGGTGTGTTTGGCGAGATCCGAAGAATTGTGGATTTACGATCAGATTATCTATGAATATTATTTGAGTCTTCTCTGAATTCTTAGATGCATGATTTGATATCTTTGCAAGTCTCTTTGAATTATCGGTTTAGTTTGGCCTACTAGATTGGTTTTTCTTGCAATGGGATAAGTGCTTAGCTTTGGGTTCAATCTTGTGGTGTCCTTTCCCAGTGACACTAGGGGCAGCAAGGCACGTATTGTATTGTTGCCATCGAGGATAAAAAGATGGGGTTTTCATCATATTTCTTAAGTGAATTCCTATACATCATGTCATCTTACTTAATGCGTTACTCTGTTCTTTATGAACTTAATACTTTAGATGCAGGAAGGAGTCGGTCGATGTGTGGAGTAATAGTACATGCAGAATTGTTTCGGTCTAGTTGACACAGACGTGATGCCTATGTTCATGATCGTTGCCTTAGATATCATCATAATTATGCGCTCTTCTCTCAATTGCTCGGCAGTAATTTGTTCACCCACCGTATTATTTGCTATCTCGAGAGAAGCCACTAGTGAAACCTATGCCCCCGGGTCTCTTTTCCATCGTATAAGTTCTATTTTCCATCATACTAGTTTCCAATCTACTATTTTATAGTCTTTTACTTTCCAATCTATAAACCAAAAATACCAAAAATATTTACTTTATCGTTTATCTATCTCTATCAGATCTCACTTTTGCAAGTAACCATGAAGGGATTGACAACCCCTTTATCGCGTTGGGTGCAAGTTGTTGATTGTTTGTGCAGGTATTCGATGACTTGTGCGTTGTCTCCTATTGGATTGATACCTTGGTTCTCAAACTGAGAGAAATACTTACTCTACTTTGTTCCATCACCCTTTCCTCTTCAATGGAAAAACCAACGCAAGCTCAAGAGGTAGCAATGGCGCATTGGGAGACATACGAGCGGCGGACGCCTTGGGAACCCCCGCCTTGACGGTCATGAGGGCTGCACGACGAGTCTGCTGACATCCGGAAGCTGACGTGTGTGTTGACGACCCAGTTCTTTGCCGTCAGCCGGCAGATGATAAAGCCTCCCATTAGCCACCCAATGGGGCTAACGTCTATTCTTTGCCGTCCACACCCTTTGTAGTCTGCCACCAACGGCAACGTCCCTTTGCCATCTACTGTGAGAAAGCAAATGGCAAAGAAGCTGTTTATCGTCGCCTCCTTTGTTGGGCAGGTTTGCTGTTGGTGGTGGACGGCAAAAGGCTTTGTCGTCAGCTTTTGGTGCCTTTGCCGCCTGCCATGGAAGATAGCAAATAAGTTGATTCCTATAGTGCCTCTAGAAAAAAATCACCATAGCTCTCTCTCTCTCTCATGTTCTTTCTCTCAAATCCGCGGATTTGGATCTCTATGCTTGAAACTCTATTTCCAAAACTGTTTTGGGGGAATTCTACATGGTATGTGACTCCTCCATTGCTCCAATTAGTTTTTGTTTTAGTGGTTTATATTTTTGATAATTAGCTACTCTTGGTGCTGCTGTAAATGGGCTTGCATGTTGAATTCTTAGAGTTCTAAGTAGTTTGAGCGCTCAATATGGCCTCTAGGCATCCTTATGAGTAGTTGCTATCAATCTTATGAAGTTTTGCTGACAAAACATTTTGTGCACTAAAATTTTCAGAATTTTATTTATAGGGATAAGATGAGTTTCTTTAGGAAGTTTTCCTCCAAGAAGAATGCTAAGGGAGTGATTGGGGAATCATTAGACAATGACCTCAACACTCTAAGAATGGCAGAGGTGCGACCGTGCGAATGGCCGCATAATGCCTTCATGGAGGAGGTCAGGTTCCATGAAGAGTTCGCCCAATTCATTGCAAATGCTGGGCTGGCCGACTTCCTCGCATCTGAGAGTGACCAACACCACCTCCTTACAAATTCCTTTGTGCAAAATTTTCATTTTCTATGTAGGAATAATCCTCCCGAGGTATGATGTCTCCAACGTATCTATAATTTATGAAGTATTCCTGCCAAGTTTACAACAATTTTATATGGTCTTTATATGACTTGCATGGAACTAACCTGGACTGACGTTGTTTTCAGCAGAACTACCATGGTGTTGTTTTTTGTGCAGAAATCAAAGTTCTCCAAATGTAGCGAAACTTTTTGACAATTTTGAAGGAAGAAAAGAGGCACTAGAAGCTTCGTGGGAGGACCAGAAGGTGATGGAGGTTAGCACAAGGCACTTGGGCATGCTAGGAGGCCCAGGCGCACCCAGGTGGGTTGTGCCTGCCTCGAGGCCCATCTTCACGTGATTCCAACACTGAAAAATCCTATAAATAGAGAAACCATCAGAAATAACCCTAGATTGGAACTTCCGCCGCTGCAAGCCTCTATATCCATGAAGAAACCAATCTGACCCTGTCTATCACCCTGCTGGAGGAGGAGTCATCACCGGAGGCTATCTTCATCATCTCGGCAGCCACCACGATGAGAAGGGAGTAGTCCATCCTCAGGGTTGAGGGTTTGTACAAATAGCTATGTGTTTAATCTCTCTCTCTCTCTCTCTCTCTCTCTATCTATCTATCTATCTATCTATCTCGTGTTCTTGAGATGGCACGATCTTGATGTATCGTGGGCTTTGTTAATATAGTTGGATCATATGGTGTTTCTCCCTCTCTATCTTGTTGTGATGAATTGAGTTTTCCCTTTGAGATTTCCTTCTTATTGGATTGAATACTTTGATGGATTTGAGAGCATTTGCTATATGTCTTGCATATGAATACCCGTGGTGGCAATGGGGTATTATATTGATCCACTTGAGATATGTTTTGGCACTCAACTCGTGGATTCCCAAGGTGACATTGGGGTAATCTATGCATAGGGGTTGATGCACGTTCTCATCTTTTGCTTTTCCGGTAGAAATCTTGGGGCACTCTTTGAGGTTATTTGTGTTGGATTGAGTATTATGAATCTGAATTTGCTTTGGTGTTATTCTAGTATGAACTCTTGATAGATCGATCAGAAAGAATAAATTGGTGTTGTTTTAGTACGAACTACTGATAGATCGATCGAAAAGAATAACTTGGTCTTACTTTAGTATGAACTCTTGGATAGATTGATTAGAAAGAATAGTACAAACAATTTCTTCTTATGTTCTCCACTAGATAGGAATTTTGGAGTGATTCTTCATTGCACTTTGAGGCATGGTTATATGATCCAATTAGATTAGCATTGTTGAGAGATTGCACTAGCAGAAGTACGGACCCTAGGCCTCATTTTCAAGCATTGCAATACCGTTTATGCTCACTTTTATCATTCGCTACCTTGCTATTTTTATTTATTCAGATTATAAAAATATATTTCTACCATCCATATTACACTTTTATCACCATATCTTCGCCGAACTACTGCACCTATACAATTTGCCATTGTATTGGGTGTGTTGGGGACACAAGAGATTCCTTGTATTTGATTGCAGGGTTGTTTGAGAGAGACTATCGTCGTCCTACGCCTCCCATGGATTGACAAACCTTAGGTCATCCACTGGAGGGAAATTTGCTACTGTACTACAAAACTCTGCGCTTGGAGGCCCAACATGAGTCTACAAGAATAAAGTTGCATAGTAGACATCAAGCTCTTTTCGGATGCTGTTGCCACGAAGGTGAGTGCTTGAAGGTATATCTTTAGATCTTGCAACTGAATCTTTTAGTTTCTTGTTTTATCACTAGTTTGGTTTATAAAAGAAAACTACAAAAAGCTAGAATTGAGGTGGCCTCATATTATTCGTCTTTATCATGTCTTCCATGAAAATGATGGAAAGGAAAATTGTGCTCAATTGATATAAGAGGAATTCAATAAAATGTTTGGCATAAAATGCATGAATGATGAGCATGATTGCAATTTTTTTAGTATGAATTCTTTGAATATCCATGATGCTATTGATATGCAAAGCCATAAGCTTGGGGATGCTATCTTTGATGAAGATGATATTTTTCGTCTCCCAATTTTTGATGAGAATATTTGTTATGATGATTTCATGCCTCCTATTTATGATGACTATATTGATGAAACTGGATTTGGAGAGGTCATGGCTTTATTTAGTGATGAATCCACTATTTCGGAAGAGGTTTCAATTCATTATGACAAGAAAGTTGCTATCTATGATGATTATAGGGATAACATGCATGCTATATTGAATAATGATAACCATGAAACTTGTAATCATGATTTTAATTTTAATTCTCATGATAGTTATTTTGTTGAGTTTGCTCCCACCACTATTATGGATGAGAAGAAATTCGCTTGTGTAGAGAGTAATAAAATTTCTATGCTTGTAGATCATGAAAAGAATGATTTATGTGATAGTTATATTGTTGAATTCACTCATGACACCACTGAAAATTATTATGAGAGAGGAACATATGCTTTTACATATCTTCATAATATCAAGTTTCCTCTCTATGTGTTGAAAATCATGAAGTTATGCTTGTTTTCCCTTCCTGTGCTAGTTGATTCTTGTTCCCATAAATTTTTGGCTTACAAAACCCGTATGCATAGGAAGTGGGTTAGGCTTAAATGTGCTTGTCATGTGATTCATGATGCTCTCTTTATACTTCAATTCTTTTACTTTTATGCGAGCATCATTGAAATCATCATGCCTAGCTAAAAAGGCATTAAAGAAAAGTGCTTTTTGGGAGACAACCTAGTATTTTTACCTATTGTTTTTGTGTGTTCACAAGATTAAGCTACTATAGTAATCATGTTTTATAGCTTTTGTTTCAATAAAGTGGCAACAAAAACTTTTGCATTCAGTCTAGGAATTTTCAAAATTCACTGGAGCCGGCTTTTGTTCTGAATTTTTTTACAGATGATTTATATACAAATTTCCTACATTCTCCCAAGTTTTTAGAATTTTTGGAGTAGTATATGTATGGTCCTTGTTCAGTTCATTACAGGTTGTTCTGTTTTTGTCAGATTATGTTTTCAATGCATAGTTTGCTTGTTTCCTAGTTTCTATGGCTTATATTGCTCAATATAAATTGTGGAAATGACAAGGTATAGTAGGCATTGTGTGAGAACAATTATGAATCTTGTCTTTGACAGTACCTAAGTGGATGGTTCGCTCTTTATCATACTAACCTGTCTCACAAACTTCCGTTAAGTTTTATGTGATTGAAGTTTTCAAGTTTTGGGTGAGATATTGATATGAGGAGAATAAGGAGTGACAAGACCCTAAACTTGGATATTCCCAAGGTACACCCAAGGTAATATTCAACGATGATCCAAGCAACTAAGTTCGGGGATGCCCCGGAATGCATCCCCTCTTTTGTCTCCAACATTACTGGTAACCTTACTTGGGGCTATATTTTTATTCATCACATGATATGTGTTTTTCTTGGAGAGTCATTTTTTTATTTGCTTAGTGTTATTTAGATAATGTTTTTCATCTTTTATTTCAATAAAAATGTCAAGTATAGCCTTTGGCATGCTTATTTTGCAAGTATATGTTGCTATTTGAAAACAGAAAGTTGAACGCTATTGGGTGAATTCTTGAGAAAAGTTAGAATTTGATAAAATGTTGATTTTTTGCACAATAAGCTATGATAAGTTTTCTACATTGTGGTAAATTTTCAGAATTTTTGGAGTTAGAGAAGTATGATCTTCTTGCATTGTTTATAGAATGTCCCGTTTAGACAGATTGTTGTTATGTTTTTTGCATATGTTTGCTTGTTTAATGATTCTATTTGAGGATAGGACTATTAAATATGCAGAGGCATTTAGTATGCAATGTTAAATTTTAATTTTAGTGATTTGCTACAGTAGAGAATGATAAGTTTTTGAGTTGATTTATACTAACTTATCTCACGAGTCATTGTTGAGTTTTGTGTGGATGAACTTTTTAAGAATTAGGGAAACCGTGATATAAAAGGAATTAAGGAGAAACAAAACCTTAAACTTGGGGATGCCCTAGAAATGCCAAGTTAATATTCTAAGATGTCTCAAACATGTAAGCTCGGGGAAGCCCGGTAGGCATCCCACCTTTCTTCATCAACAATTATCGGTTAGACTTAGTTGAACCTAAGTTTTTGCTTCTTCACATGATGTGTGCTATTCTTAGAATTTTATTTTATTCTGTTTTGCTTGCTATCTTAATAAAATTCTTAGATTTGAAGATTTTTAAATAAGAGAGTGTCCTCACTGTTCGCACACGAACACGTCATCGTTTACCCTCGACGTCGGGGTGATGCACTGCAGCTCACATCGAAGGAGATTCGACCGGAAGCGTTGTATGTAGGCAATCTTGCGGGTGCTTTTGTAGACTCTAAACCCCACACGCCCGAGAGGGACCCTGTCAGGGTGCGTGGTGGCTATGGGCTGCCCTAGTTCGACCTGGTCGCCCCTAGGGCCTCGAGGTTCGCTGCCTGCAACAAGAAGAACGAGCAAAGACCGAGGAAGAATAAGAACTAGGGTTAAGGAGAAAACATAAAAGATAAAAAATGGTAGATGAGTTGATCGATTGTGTGTTGTTCAATCGGCCATCACCCTTAGGTATATAAGAGGCAGATGGACTTTCTGTACAACAAAAGGACTCCAAATCCCGTCCAAATCATGTCGAAATCTTTCCAAAATTAACCGAACTCGGATTTAGGTAAGTCTGGAACATCAGTTCAGTTTTTAGGTCCCACAGACCACAAACGACCTCGGATGAAGATGAGCCCAAAGCCATACTTGATCATTTTGACAGGACAAACTACTTTCATGCTGAACGTTTTTCGATTCCAAACCATCTTGAGGGCTGAATATCTCATGCAAAACAGCCAATTGGTGGCGCTACCCATCACACACGTGTCTGGTGGGGCGCGCCATATTTTGCCTCCTGGCAGGGCTGCATTCCGATGGCTCTAATTTTTGCATACGAATTCAGATTGGGATGATTTTTATATCAAAATCGACCGTTTTGATGAGGTGCACAACTTTTGTGTTGAAATGTTTTCTATAAAAGGCCATCAACTAAGTTTCATGCCACTCTTTTATCTGGTGTCAACATGAGCATCTCTGAACTTGTCATAACTATTGCATAAGAGATCCGTTTTAGACCATGTTCATATATATCTCAATCTTCTTAAAGAGAGCCATCCAGAGGTGACTTCCAATCATAAGTGTGAATTACTCTTGATATAACTTAAAGCTACTCTGTATGATTGTGCCACTTTTGAGCGTCAACCCCCCTATTTTTCGGCAAAGCTAGCGTGCCAAAAAATAACCTCTTCCATGCTGGTTCTAAGGACGATGTCAACACTCCATTGGCCATTTATATGCTTTTAGAACGATAAGTTTATATCACCCATTGCTTTTGTTTGAACCTCTTGATGCAAACTTGGGTGAAAACTTTTCAACTTCTTTAATAATTTGATGATAAGGTTCCATAGATATGTATCTCAAAGCCATCCTCTTAACCATATTATTCACCCTTTCGCTAGGATTTTGCAGATAATCAAGAATGAACTTCCTCCAATACTTGCTTCACCTGGGGATGAATTCCATGGCAAAGACATCAATGGCATGTTTGGCGAATATAGATGATGTGCTAACCGAAGATTTTGATGGGGTGATGCAACCTTCGGCTTAATCGTTGTTGGCTTCTATCCTTCTCATTATTCACTTTTGTAACACTTGTTGCAATAGAAGGTTGCACATCATTTTTATTTTGACTGCTCCTGACCCGCCATGTTCTTCTTTTTCAGCTCTTGTGCACTAAGCTTTTCCAATTCCTTCTTTTGCCAATACGATAAGCCGAGTGGGCACCTCGGTTGTGATTCTGTTTCAACCAATGACAACTCTTTTTTGGCCTTATGCACCCCCAACTTATTTTCTTTCGATTTGGCACTTGATTGATTAATCCCATTGTCTTTAGTAGCCAGTTCAACACTTTAATTGGCTCTTTATCCTTTAAGATCCAATCTGATGTAGCACACTCACGACCATCTTTTTTTACACGGTAGACTTGCTCAACAATCTCCTTATTCTTCCTTGTGCTCTGGACCAATTTTTTTGGAGTGAAACGGTCTTTAACATATGATTGTTTGTTGAACGTGGGCCTTTTTGGAGCTGCATGATCTTTGTGAGACAGCCTACAATAAGATGGAAAATGTGCACTTGAATCATACCTGTCCCATGGTGAATATGGATAAAAATTAGCATAGGGAGGTATCCATGGCACTAGCATTGGCGGCACAAAATAAGGATATGAATATGTTGCATTGCCATTTTCCCTTTGCCAGCCATCAGATTTGCACCTAGGGGGTGATCTTGACGCTTTTGAATTACTTGGACGATAAGCAATTTTCTCCTCACTTATCTTCTGATATTTTTCCAATAATTGCGTGAAAGTGACTTTCCGCTTTTTACCTTTGTGCTTACCTCGGCCTTTTTTTGCATCGATCCTTGAACTTTCTTATTGCCCCCAGTACATGGTGTCTTCATTGCAACTTTGATGGGATTTTCACCCTCAAACTATTATCATTGTGCTCTTGAACAACTTACTTACTTGAAAGCTTCATCCCAATATCTATAGTTTTTACCTTCTCATGTTTAAATGGATTAGCTAGAAGCAGCCGACACAAAAACGATTTGCCATCAGGACCAATCAGAATAGACTGGTCATATCCTAGTGTCTCAACAAATTTCAATCGTCCTTTATCAATGGCCGATTTAACTATTTGATGAAACATGTTGCAATCCTCAAAATTATGCTTGGAAGAATCATGCAACTTACAGTACATTTGTCCCTAGATAGATGGCTCAACATGGTGATCAAGAATTATAATATAATTATTTCTCAACACCAAATCAAAGATTTGATCACACATGTTTGAATTGAAGGTAATATTTTTATTTTCTAGCCGATCTTGCTGTGAGAACGACTTTGGAGTTAAGCAAACAAATGGTTTAGATTTTGTATCACACCATTCATTTATGATTTTTATTTTGCATTCTTTTACCAATGTCATTGGATAATATATTATAATAGCATCGGTTTTCTGAAAAGAATCTAACCTTGTCTTTAAGTTTCTGAAACAAAATAGTTAGAACATGCATGCCTCAATTGAGACCAAAGTAAGCCAAATATGAAACAAGCAAAGCTACCCATGTAGATACGAACTTTAAATAAAGCAATGAAGAAAGCCTTGTTTGCAACAATAAGTCGGTATCGGTCTTTATAAATGGCACCATGGGTTGACTGATATGTTTTATAACAATTTTGTTGCTAACAAGTAAATTACCCTTCTTCATTGGTCTTTCAAAATTATTTATGAGAGTTTTTCTAATAGATGCATCAACAATAAAGTTTTGACCAAATCTGAAAATATGTAAATTACTTGCTAGGCATACCTCTTCAAATATGTTGGGAGAGCATGATGGTAGTGTGACTTGAACAATATCTTGCTCCTTCTTTGGATGGCTCCCAACGCCTTGTCATCATTTTTTTCTTTATTCCGTGCATCATTACTTTGAAGATCCTTGTCAGCCGAACTTTGTTCGGCTACTTGCTATTGTCCTTGAGGCTTTTCAATTTCTACAGCACGACACTCATAGGGAAGGAAGTAGGTTCCATTAAGTTAAAAGAATGAAGCGTGGTCGTTTTGCTATGCTTGCCATGCCCTTTCTCAACAATGCTTGCCTCTTTGGATTTGATGGATTCAGAATATATACTACTTGATTTGGCTTTTCCAACTGAAACACTTTCATGTTTCAAATTATCCTTCTTTTCATTGGTACTACCAATTGTTAATGCTTCTTTTACTTGAGCCAATTCTTTTTCTGTTTGTTTCTGGCGGTGAGCGGCAAAATTGGCTTTAAGCTTTTTCTCAATTTCAGCCCACTCCGGATATGATTTCCCCCCCCCAATGCTTTTAGATTCTTTCGGGAACTTTGCAATTGTGTAGGGTGTGTATAATATGTAGTACTAGGTGAAGGCGTGTGCAATGTTGTAAAACCATATTTTTGCTCACCAATTTTATCAATTGGCAAAGATTTGTCTTCTTATAAAACTCTAGCTTTTATTGCCGCATAATCACGAAATAGTCCCATTTCATGTTGTTCAAGGCAAAGAGCACTAATCCTCTTATTTTGGGCTAAACTCTTCAATGCAGCCACCACAACCTCATCTTCTACAATATTGGGCACAACCGCTCCTGTAAATTTACATTTATTCGGCTATGACCAGGAAGATGTGAAGCTGAATTATGAACATCTACAGTTGTGTATGGTGCTGAAAAATTATTGTCATGAGGTGTAGTATATGACGGTTGAGAGTAACTGGCCGAATAGCTAGTACTAGCATGGCCAATTCTCCCATCCATCAGCATGGTTGAACTAGTATATTGCAAATTAGTTGCTGATGAATAAAAAAGTGAAACAATTTGTTGCATGCTACTGGAAGTTCCTACACGAGGTGTTTCAACTTGATTGACCAAACTCATCATGCAGTTCATCGGCATAACGATTTCTAGGGTAGCCGATGCATGAGAGTTGGAGTACGTATGGTGCATGTTGCTAGTATCATAAGAAATTAAAGCATGCAAATTACTTTGAACCGGCCAATGCACGTAATTACATGCATGATTGAAAAAACTAGGGCTGGCCGATAGAGTATACTCATTGAATAGTCTAGTAACACCATATGAATTATTTGCATCTACAGTAGGGAATTGGGTATTCATATTACGTGTGTAGATTGCAAACCCTAGATGACGATCTCTTTGTAACAAGAACGGGCTGGAGACCGTTCAAAGCTTCAATCCCAGCGGAGTCACCAAAAAGTGTGTTTGCACACTAAGACGTCACCGTGTACCCTAGATGTCGGGGTGATGCACTGCAGCTCACGTCGAAGGAGACCCAACCAGAAGTGCGGTACGCAGGCAATCCGGCGGGTGCTTTTGTAGACCTGAAACCCCACACGCACGGGAGGGACCCCGTCAGGGCTCGCGGTGGCTATGGGCTACCCTAGGTCGACCTGATCGCCCCTAGGGTCTCGAGGTCCACCGCCTGCAACAAGAAGAACAAGCGAAGACCGAGGAAGAAGAAGAACTAGGGTTAAGGAGAAAAGATAAAAGATAAAAAGTGGCAGATGAGTTTATCGATTGTGTGTTGTTTAATCGGCCCTCACCCCTTAGGTATATAAGTGGCGGATGGACTTCCCGTACAAGAAAAGGACTCCAAATCCCATCCAAATCACGTACAAATCTTTCCAAAATTAACCGAACTCAGATTTAAGTAAGTCTGGAACATCAGTTTGGTTTCGGGTCCCAGAGGCCACAAACGACCTCGGATGAAGAACAGCCCAAAACCATATTTGACTGTTTCGATGAACAACTTTCATGTTGAATGTTTTTTTATTTGAATCCATCTTGAAGGCCGAATCTCTCAGGCAAGGCAGCCTATTGGTGGCGCTACCCATGAGACACATGTCTAGTGGGGGGCGCCATATTTTACCTCCTGGCAGGGCTGCATTTCGATGGCTCTAACTTTTGCATACGAACTCGGATTGGGACAATTTTTAATTCAAAATCTACGATTTCGATGAGATGAACAACTGTTGTGTTGAAAGGTTTTCCGTTAGAGTCCATCTTAATTGAGTTTCATGTCATTCTTTATTCTGGTGTCAACATGAGCATCTCTGAACTTGTCATAACTATTGCATAAGAGCTCCATTTTAGAACATGTTCATATCCATCTCGATCTTCTTAAAGAGAGCCGTCCGGAGGTGACCTCCAATCCTAAGTGTGAATTAGTCTTGATATAACTTAAAGCTACTCTCTATGATTGTGCCACTTTTGAGCGTCAACACTCACATTGCTACCTATTTACTTAACTACTCATTTGATCTTCACTGGTATCTTTTCGGAGTAGTTTGTCGAACACTCTCATGCTTCACTTATATTATTTTGGGCATTGATAATGGTGATGAAAATTTACACAAGCTATGAAATTGGTCCTAATATGATGGATATTCAAGAAGGATATAATAAAAACTTCCATGTAGATCACTGGATATGATAAGTTTGATTCCTTGCAATAGTTTTGTGATATGGAGATAATAATATGTGAGTCATGTTGGTGAGTAATTGTGCTTTAGTAAAAAATATTTGTGTTAAGGTTTGTAATTCCCTAAGCAAGCATAGAAGTCAATAGTTATGTAGTGAAATTACATCCGACTTGTGGTGCATTATTCGGTGTTAGTTATGTTTAATGCTCGTTTATGTGAATTTTGTTTCTTGGTTGGTTGCTTCTCAATCTATTTGCTAGCCTCCATTTGTAATAAGTAGGAATATTGTTTGTGCACCGAAAATCCTTAAACCCAGTTTTGCCACATGAGGCCACCATACCTACCTATATGCGGTATTTCTGTGTCGTTCTAAGTAAATTTGTATGTGCCATCTCTAATTTTCAAAATGAATTTCCTTTTTGTGTGCTCGTACTGCTAATGAAGCGGCAAGGGGTGGCTAATATTTTCCATGCTAGATGTGGTATTCTCAAGATGAGTGTATTAATTTGTCATTGCATGAGAGTGTGGCGGTAATAGGGATGGCCAGTCCCGAAATGAAAAAGAAATTTACTTTATGTTGTCAAATAATAGATTCCTTGGAAAGTGTTGGTATGGAAGGCACCCGTGGATATGGCTAGCCATGGATTGTGAAAGAATGGTCGAAAAAGGAATAAACTTTATTTTATGTTTGGGAACCGCTTAAGATGTATCTTAGCATGAAAAGTATTGGGAATTACTTGGTCATTTTCGTTGACGGGAAAAGCATGCCTCTCAAAATATTTTTATCTCTCAATTTAAGCTTTGAGCTCTATCACCTCTACAAATCTCTACTTCCCTCCGTGAGGGGCCTATCTATTTATTTTATGCAACTTTTTATTTTTGTTGAGTCTCCATCTTCTCTTATAAAGCACCAACTAGGGAACATTATTGGCATACTCGTGCATGGGATGTAGCTAATATTCGAGTATGTTTCGTGAATGGATCAATGATTGAGCGTAATAGGCTAGGGATGGCTCTCTTTAGCTTTGATATTTTGAAAGACATGGTTGCTTGTTAGTATGCTTGAGTATTGCTGTCTTCATGTCAAATTATAGATTATTGTTTTGAATCACTCAAGTCCAAATGTCCATGCTACAAAAGAAAGAGTATACGATGAGTATGATAGGTAGCATTCCACAAAAAAAAATCCGCTTTCAATTGCTAGTTTATTATGATGAGTTTTATGATAAAAAGTTGTTGTTATGATGCTAGGAAAAATGATTGAAATTATCATTGATCAAACTTATGCACTTTGCTAGCATTCACACTTCATAAATTATTTCTGTTATCTTTTACCTACTCGAGGACGAGTAGGAATTAAGCTTGGGGATGCTGATGCGTCTCTAATACGTCCATTTTGCATCATGCTTTTATATCAATATTTATTGCATTATGGGTTGTTACTACACATTATGTCACAATACTTATGCCTTTTGTCTCTTATTTTACAAGGTTTACATGAAGAGAGAGAATGCGGGTAGCTAGAATTCTGGGCTAGAAAAGGAGCAAATATTAGAGACCTATTCTACACAATTCCAAAAGTCCTTAAACAACACGAAAGTCAGTTTTGGAATATATTAAAAATATTGGGCGAAGAAAGCACCAGAGGGGGCCACCCACCAGCCATGAGGGTGGAGGGCGCGCCCTACCCCCCTGGGCGCGCCCCTGCCTTGTGGGCTACCTAGTAGGCCCTCAATAACCATCTTCTGATATATGGTGTCTTTTGCCCTGGAAAAATCATAAGGAAGCTTTCGGGACGAAGCACCGCTGTCAAGGCGGAACCTGGGCAGGATCGATCTAGGGCTCCGATGGAGCTGTTTTGCCGGGGAAACATCCCTCCGGGAGGGGGAAATCATCGCCATCATCATCACCATCAATCCTCACATCGAGAGGGGGTAAATAATCATCAACATATTCACCAGCACAATCTCCTCTCAAACCCTAGTTCATCTCTTGTATCCGATCCTTGTCTCAAAACCTCATATTGGTACCTGTGGGTTGCTAGTAGTGTTGATTCTCCTTGTAGTTGATGCTAGTTGGTTTATTCGGTGGAAGATCATATGTTCAGATCCTTAATGCTATTCAATACCCCTCTGATTATGAACATGAATATGATTTGTGAGTAGTTACTTTTTTCCTGAGGACATGGGAGAAGTCTTGTTATAAGTAATCATGTGAATTTCGTATTCATTCGATATCTTCATGAGATGTATGTTGTCTCTCCTCTAGAGGTGCTATGTGAACGTCGACTACATGACACTTCACCATGATTTGGGCCTAGTGGAAGGCATTGGGAAGTAATAACAAGATGATGGGTTGCTAGAGTGATAGAAGCTTAAACCCTAGTTTATGCGTTGCTTCGTAAGGGGATGATTTGGATCCATATCATCTGATGGTTAGGTTTACCTTAATTCTTCTTTTGTAGTTGCGGATGCTTGCAAGATGGGTTAATCATAAGTGGGATACTTGTCCAATGAAGGGTTGTACCCAAGCACCAGTCCACCCACATACCAAATTATCAAAGTAACGAACGTGAATCATATGAGCATGATGAAAACTAGATTGACGATAATTCACATGTGTCCTCGGAGCGCTTTGCTTTTTATAAGAGTTCGTCCAGGATTGTCCTTTGCTACCAAAAGGATTGGGCCACCTTTCTGCACCTTGTTTACTTTCATTACTAGTTACCCGTTACGAATTACCTGATCACAAAACTATCTGTTACCGATAATTTTAGTGCTTGCAGAGAATACCTTACTGAAAACCGCTTGTCATTTCCTTCTGGTCCTTGTTAGGTTCGACACTCTTACTTATCGAAAGGACTACGATAGGTCCCCTATACTTGTGGGTCATCAAGACTCTTTTCTAGAGCCGTTGTCGGGGAGTGAAGCGCCTTTGGTAGGTGGAATTTGGTAAGGAAACATTTATATAGTGTGCTGAAATTTACTGTCACTTATTACTATGGAAAATAATCCTTTGAGGGGCTTGTTCGGGGTATCTTCACCCCGACCAAAAGTGCAAATAGTTTCTCCTCAATCTTGAACCTACTGAAAATATTTACTTTGAAATTCCTTCTGGTATGATAGAAAAACTGCTAGCTAATCCTTATACAGGAGATGGAACATTACATCCCGATATGCACCTAATCTATGTGGATGAAGTTTGTGGATTATTTAAGCTTGCAGGTATGCCCGAGGATGTTGTCTAGAAGAAAGTCTTCCCTTTATCTTTGAAGGGAAATTCATTGACATGATTTAGGCTATGTGATGATATTGGATCATGGAACTACAACTGATTGAAATTGGAATTTCATCAGAAGTTTTATCCTATGCATCTGGTTCATCGTGATCGTAATTATATATATAATTTTTGGCCTAGAAAGTACCGCTCAAGCTTGGGGCAGGCTTAATTCAATGTTATATTCATGCCCCAATCATTAGCTCTCAAGAGAAATTATTATACAAAAAAATTATGCTCGGCTTTCTCATAATGATCGCTCCATGCTCGATACTAATTGTTCTGGTTCTTTTATGATGAAGACTATTGAATTAAGATGGGATTTATTGGAAATAATTAAACGTAACTCTGAAGATTTGGAACTCGAGTAGGCGGAGAGATCAAGGCAGGGGTACCTTGCGAGGTGCTCATGACGCAAGCCATGACAATCAAGACCAGGCAGGTGCCAGTCTGCGTAGTGTCCTCGTTTCCTCTTTGGTGCAAAGGGGGCAAGCGTAGGCACGGAGTACCGAGGCATCAAGCAAAGGTTACCATTTCGGCGCAACGGGACCAAGACCAGCAGAGCGGCAGGACGGAGGTCACCGTGGAGCCCAAGACGGCGTCATCGCCAGTGCCTTTGGCAACCAAAGACCAACTTTAGTCAGGATAACTTGTACTAAATGTTCCCCTTCAAAATGTCCGTTGTTGGCTCCCTTCCCGCTCAATATTTGGGGAGAGGACCAGGGCCTCTATATATAGAGATAGCCACCACAGTAGAGGACCGGATCGATCGAGTGCTCATCTGATCCAGAGGCAAATCGAACCCGCCTAAGTAGAACACCACACCAGCTCAAGAACACCTCTCGCGAGGCTGTTCTTCCTCTATACTGTTCATCATCAGCCCCCTGAGGCAATCCACCACACCACAATTTAGAGTAGGGTATTACACCACAATGGTGGCCCGAACTAGTATAAACCCCGTGTCCCTTGTGTTGTTCATCGTGTAGCTTCGATTCTCAGTGAGGCGTTGGGACGTGGATCGCTAGGGGAAAGATCTTCGCGCACACACCAGAGTTTGAACCTTAAGGGTTTTGCCGGAACCCGATATCCGACATCTGGCGCGCCAGGTAGGGGTGTGCCGGAATCTTTCTTCTGCCATCCCGCGTTTGATCAGTCGTCACATCCATGGCTGACGCTCGCCGAGCTCATGCCGAGCGTCGGGCTGCTCTTGCCACCCGCTTCGCCCAGACGGCTCCCGTCGATGGGCCTCCCCGTTGTTCCCCGTTGCCTGCAGCCAACGCCGCCACTGGCCCGGCGGGGAATGAGCAGCAAGCGTCGTTGTTGCATCCCTTGGTGGGGCGGGAAGGCCGCACCGCGACTCCATTGCTGACTCCAGCTGGTTCGTCATCACATGCTCGTCGTGCTCCCACGAACGCGCAGGCTGTGTTGCTCCTCGCACGTGAGCTCCTGCACTACCGCCCCGTCGACAACCTCTATGAGGAGTGTCTCGCTCGCATCACCGACCTTGTCAGCGTTGCAGGGGGCTCTCCTGCGTTGTCCCTCTCGCTGCCTCGCCCTCCGCCCTGCGTGGGCGACGTAGCTCAGGAGGCGTCTCCTTCACCTCCTCCCCAAGAAGGTGCCCTGGCTCCAAGGCGCGCGGCCCCTGGACGAGACCCGCCGCGTCCAGCGCCCGCGCGGCAAGAGAGAAGCTGTCAAGAAATCCCTCGGCCTCAAGAAGGCACTCGCGTGCTCCCCGCTCCAGCACGTCAAGACTGCATCCCTACGCCCGCACGTCAAGACCCCACGCTGCCCCTAGCAGCGGCACGCGGGAACCTCCAAGAGCAGGCCCCGCATCTGCAAAGGGCTCCAGTGGCCACTGCAGGCTGCCACGCCTTCACCACAGAGCTGCGTAATGTTGCCTGGCCGAGCAAGTTCAGGCCGGATCTGCCCACTCGCTACGACGGCACCGCGGACCCCGTGGAGTTCCTACATCTCTACGAGCTGGGCATCGAGGCGGCCAACGGGGATGAAAGGGTCATGGCAAACTGGTTTCCCATGGCCCTCAAGGATGGTGCCCGCACCTGGTTCCTGAACCTGCCTCCCGGCTCGATCTCCTCTTGGGACGAGATGCGCAACCGCTTCATCGCCAACTTCTAGGGCACTCGCGACCGTCCTTCGGTCATGGGTGACCTACGCCGCATCAAGCAGCAACCTGGAGAGACCCTCAGAAGTACATCCAGCGCTTCAACAGCGCTTGCCTCAAGATTCCCAAGGTGACTGAGTAGGCCATCATCTCGGCATTCTCTGACGGCATCTGCGACATCAAGATGAAGGAGGAGCTAGCAATCCACGAGGATCTATGCACCTCTCTGGAGCTGTTCAACCTGGCGACCAAGTGCACAAGGGCTGAGGAGGGACGCCTCTCCCTTATCGAGCTTCTAGCTACTGACCTAGAAGAGAAGAAAGCCAAGGTCAAGGACGTGAAGCACAAGGGAGCAGCTGTACTTGCAGCAGAACCAGACACGAAGCGCGGCAGGGACCAGCCAGAGTCGTCCAAGGGCAGCCGATACTGTGCCTACCACGACCTCCACACCCACAACACCAACGAATGTCAGGAGCTCAGGGCCGTCCGAGAAGGACACATTGGTCGACGCCCCGAGTGCAACGATCGGGGCTATGACCGAGGAGGAGGAAGAGGTGGAGGAGGATGGGACGACCGAGGCCCTCGCCAGGAGTGGCGTGACCGACCTCGTGAGAATTGGTGGCAGGACCAGCCTCACGAAGGGGCTTGGAGGGATCAGCCTCGCAAGGATCGCCCGCAGGGAAACACATGCCTTCCTCCTCTACCACCATCGCTAAGAAGGAATGATGACCATCACTAGGACGAGGGGGCTGGGGGATTCCAGGAGCCACGCGCCATCTCTTGCATCCTGGGTGGTGCCCAGGCCCCAGCCTCTCAGCGCATCTTCAAGCAGTTTGCTCGCGAGGTGAACGCAGTCCTCCCCAAGCTTGAGGCCACGCGCCCTCTTAGGTGGTCCACGTGCGCCATCACGTTCAGCTCCGTGGACCAGCTCAAGTGTGCGGCTACAGCTGGCGTCCTCCCAATGCTTTGTTCCCCAGTCATCAGCAACGTGCAAGTCACCAGGTCCCTCATCGATAGCGGCCTAGGGCTCAACGTTTTGTCCGTCGAGACATTCAATAATCTCCAAGTGCCATATGTTCAACTTCAGCCAATCAAGCTTTTCTCAGGAGTCACTGACGGTTCCACCACTCCGATAGGGCAGGTTCGCCTCCCTGCCACCTTCGGGCAGCGCAAGAACTACCGGACTGAGCTCATCGACTTCGACGTTGCCCACATTCGCCTGCCGTACAATGCCATCCTCGGGTACCCAGCCCTTGACAAGTCCCTTGCGAGGAGAAGGATGCGGTGTGGTCTCTCGAGCGTGCCTTCCAAGCTGCATCAGTTGAGGACCTAGACAGCAAGAATGATAACCTTCCCGAGGCAGTTCCTAGGAAGACGAAGACATCGCCCAGCTCAAGGCCTCAGGAGGTAGGCATCTCCGGAGGTGTCGCGTCAGGATCTGCACCCGTCCAAGGGGTGCCTCCCTCCATCGCATAGGAAGGCGCGCCCGGCGCCCTCCTCGGGCAAGGCTCGGGGGCTCTCTCCTGGAGGGCCTCAGACTTTGCCAAGGTCACGAGGGAGGCGCTCGGGCACGACTTGGAGGCGTGCTTTGCGGTACATTTCCCTCAGGAAGGCATGGGGCAAGGAGGGCCCAACCCTCAGGAGTTCATCACCAAGGTCACTCAGGAGCTGCAGGACTCAAGAGTCATGCACGGTAATCGCCGCCTGCCCGGCGTAGCCCCACCTCCAGGAGAGGATGGCGGGCTGCGCGTCTGCATCGACTACCCAGGGCTCAACCGAGTCGCGTCTCATGAGCGTTTCTGGCCTTTGCGCGTGGGACGCTGCGAGAGTCCGCCACACAACTATGTTTGCATGCCTTTCGGTCTGCCAAACACGGCTGCTACTCACCAGCGTCTTATGCGGAACATTCTAGAAGCTCAGGAGGCCAGGCACCACGCGGTCCTGGTAGAGATGGAGATGGTCCTCGAGGGGCTGCCCAGACCCCCATAACCTCCCGAGGGTCAGGGCTCTAGAGACTCGTGAGGATCGGCTTCTTTACTGTGCATCATCAGCTACTTCGGCACTCGCTCTAGAGTGGTATCGGGTGACATCTTTCGAGTTCCATTTCAGCTGGGAGTGCCCTCAGGGCTGCATTACTCCCAGGTCGCGTGGGCCAGTCCCTGTGGCATGTATCGCCTTTGCTTATGTCTTTAGTTTACCTTGCTGGGGGAGCCCCTTGGGCTGCATCATCCCCAAGCCGCTCGGGCCTGACCAACTGGCATGTATCCATCCTGCATCTATCTAAGTTGGTTCGCCGTCATGCTTAACCTGCCTGTGATAATCGCCTGCTCGATTGACACCTACCCTTGGAGCCACTCGCGCTGGCACGACGCTTGTGCATGGTTCCGTCCCTGCAACATCGACAAATCTGAGTGGTCGAGCTCTGGCCCGCGGCAGCCCCGCAAGCGTAACCTCACCAGGCCCTCAATGCCCTCATCACCCTCTCGGAGCAACAAATGGTCGGCCGGCAATCATAATGGCAACCCTTGCTTCTCTCGTGTTGTTTTACAGGTACTATGAAAGGATCGAGAAGAGGTGTCTAGAGGGGGGTGATTAGATACTAAGGGAGAAAAGTTGCAGTTTTTAATTTCTTTAAGTTGAAGTGGAGTTTTGGCACAAGTTTAATAATCACAGTACATATCAAGCAAGCATGCAAAGAGTATATGAGCAGCGGAAAGTAAAGCATGCAACTTGCAAGAATGTAAAGGGATGGGATTGGACTGTGCAAATGCAATTTGGAGACACGGAGATCTTTGAGACGTGGTTCCGATAGGTGGTGCTATCGTACATCCACGTTGATGGAGACTTCAACCCACGAAGGGTAACGGCTGCGTGAGTCCACGGAGGGCTCCACCCATGAAGGGTCCACAAAGAAGCAACCTTGTCTATCCCACCATGGCCATCGCCCACGAAGGACTTGCCTCACTAGGGTAGATCTTTACGAAGTACGCGATCTCCTTGCCCTTACAAACTCCTTGGTTCCACTCCACAATCTTGTCGGAGGCTCCCAAGTGACACCTAGCCAATCTAGGAGACACCACTCTCCAAGAACTAACAAATGGTGTGTTGATGATGAACTCCTTGCTCTTGTGCTTCAATTGATAGTCTCCCCAACACTCAACTCTCTCTCACAGGATTTGGATTTGGTGGAAAGAAGATTTGCGTGTAAAGCAACTTGCGGAAGTATAGAGATCAAGATTCATATGGTAGGAATGGAATTTCTTGGCCTTAACACAAGTGTAGGTTGTTCTCTCTCAGAAAATGTATGTTGGAAGTGTAGGCACGTTCTGATGGCTCTCTCCACGAATGAAGTGGGTGGAGGGGTATATAGCCTCCACACAAAATCTTACCATTACACACAACTTACCAATCTCGATGGGACCGAATTGAGAAACTCGGTCGGACCGATGCAGCAAATGATGTGACCATTAGGATTTTCGGTGGGACCGACATGCAACTCGGTAGGACTGATATGGTTAGGGCATAACGTAATCTCGGTGAGACCGATTACATAAACTCGGTGGGACCGACATGCAACTCGGTAGGACCATTATGGTTAGGGTTATATGTGGATGTGAGAAGGTAGTTGAGGGCTTTGGAGCATATCACTAAGCATTTTGAGCAAGCAAGCCATTAAGGAACACCTCATCCCTTCTTGATAGTATTGGGTTTTCCTATAGACTCAATGTGATCTTGGATCACTAAAATAGAAAGAGTAGAGTCTTGTTCTTGGAGCTTGAGTCAATCCTTTGTCCTTAGCATCTTGAAGGGGTTCCACATCCTCTAGTCCATGCCACTTCATTGTTGAACTTATCTGAAATATACTATGTAAAAGTGTTAGTCCAACAAGAGATATGTTGACATTAATTACCAAAACCACCCAGGGAGCACTTGTGCTTTCAATCTCCCCCTTTTTGGTAATTGATGGCAATATACATCAAAGCTTTAGATAAATATATAGAGAATAACCAGTAAAGCTTTGGAAAGACATGTAACATGCATAGGCTCCCCCTACATGTATGCAATCATGTAAATATGAAATATAGAAGCATGTGAATGCATAAGCATGACAGAGTAAGCAATGTGTTACATGTATCTTGGCTATATGCATCAGAGCAAATGATGTAAATATGTGAAATGAACCTTCATGCTCATGAGTCCTTCTTGCAAACAGTATGTACATCAGCAAGAATTCCTCATATACATGACTGTGATGCGTATACTTACCTTGTGGTCTTGATTTAGCTTACGAAGAAAAGAACCTGTGTAAACAAGGTTAGATAACACAGATACACCTACTGGTCAGAGCAAACAAAAGAAACCACAAGAGTACCAAGACTGGGATGACATGTAGAGTGATCCCCAAAGGTAAAGATGTGCAATGAATTTAAGAATTTCCTTCCCTTAGATGTCTTGCTCCCCCTGAATCTAGCATGGGATACTGGGAGAAGATAGGGAACAGAAAATCAGAGCTCAAAGAAAATAAACAGAGCTAATGCAAACAAACAAATATGAACATGTCTTTCCCCTCTTGAAGACATGTGACTTCTCTCCTCTTCAACACCAAGCATCTGGGGTCCTTGATGATTACTCTCTCTCCCCTTGAGTATTCTCTCCCCCTATAGATATGATTAAGCTTTGATGTGATCTCTCTCTCCCCCTTTGACATCAATTTCCAAGAAGGGTTCTTCTGGATTTTTGACACGAATGAGTTTGGTCCTTGAGTCACAGAACAAAGCAGCTAGTTGAATGTGATGTTGGTAGAGGACAAGATTCATTGAGTGGAGCTGGTTGAAAAGGAATGCAGAAACAAGTGGCAAGGTATCTTTCCTGTAGTGAAATCGATGGCACCAAGGTTTATGCTTTGGTTGCACTGAGAGGTTTCAGTTGGACCGAAGGCAATGGACCGGTGTGACCGGATTCATCATAGAGAAAACATTTGCCACCTCAGCTCACTAGACAAGTAAAATCTCACAAGGATTTGCAAGGAATTAACTGAAAGATTTGCAATGAATTGGATGCAGGGAATGCAGAAAAGAAAAGAAAAGAAAAGAAATCTAGATGAAGTTTTTTTAAAGGGAAAACAAATATGCATGAGACAAATGCAAGAGCACAAAAAAAAGACACGGGAGAACTTCATCTAGAATTGGTCGGCGACAAAGTCACCTATGTTAGAGTATATTGACTTAGGAGTCAAGTGAGATCACTTGATCATAGGTCATACTCATCGTTTAAGCTCAAAATGGGGTTACCATTTTTTTGTTTAAGCATCTTGATGTATTCACATCTTGTCGAGTTGCTTTGACTCATGACTTGGAGTAAAGCTTCTCTTAAATGGAATAACGTACCTTGGGTGGTGGTATTGATTGTGATCATGTAGTTGAACTTATGTGGGTTGCTCAAGGTTGATGTAGCTTCATCAAGAGTTGGGAGCACCACTTGGAATTTTAGTTCATCTACCTACATGGGTTAGTTTTTGCAAGGAAGAGCACTCGTGTATCCAAAATGACAATCATGGATCTTAAATAAAAAACATTTGTCAAAGGATATGTTTGAATGGTTCCGTGCTTCCTTAACTTCAACCACCATTATGTAGAGACTTGGTGATGTAGAGATTGCTCAAGATGTGAATGAGTTGCAATCTCATAGATTTAGATTCATCCAAGTACCTACAAGGGTTAGATAACATGCAAGGTGCAAATATATCCATGACATAAGATTATCATCATAAGAGAAATATCAAGGATTAGTCATAGACTCATGTCTTGCATGTATCAAATGGAGTTCCTACTCCAAGTTTGAAGCATCAATGATGTTCAATTCACCTCTTAACCTGCAAAACACTTTCTCATCAAGTGGTTTAGTGTATATATCCGCCAATTGCTTATCGGTGCAAACATGCTTAAGATTAATGTCTCCTTTGGCAACATGATCTCGAATGAAATGATGACGAACTTCAATATGCTTAGTTCGAGAGTGTTGCACGGGATTGTGAGCAATCTTGATAGCACTTTCATTGTCACAAAGTAATGGAACATGTTTCACATGTATCCCATAATCTTTAAGAGTTTGGGTCATCCAAAGCCATTGAGCACAACATGAACCAGCGGCAATGTATTCCGCTTCGGCGGTTGATAAGGATAGCGAGTTTTGTTTCTTGGAAGACCAAGAAACAAGAGATCTACCAAGAAATTGACAAGTACCCGAAGTGGACTTTCTATCAACCTTGTCTCCGGCATAGTCCGAGTCGGAGTAGCCAACAAGATTAAAAGAGGCCCTCTTTGGATACCAAATGCCAAAATTTGGTGTATGAATTAAGTATCTCACTATCCTTTTCACGGCCTTAAGATGACATTCTTTAGGAGCGGCTTGATATCGTTCACACATGCACACACTTAGCATAATATCAGGAAGTGAAGCACATAGATATAACAATGAACCAATCATGGAGCGATAAACTTTCTGATCAATTGGTTCACCATCTTTGGTCAAATCAAGATGTCCACTAGTAGGCATGGGTGTAGTCATACCTTTGCATTCTTGCATATTGAACTTCTTGAATAAGTCCTTGGTGTACTTCGTTTGAGAGACAAAGGTACCTTCCTTAGTTTGCTTGATTTGCAAACCAAGAAAGAATTTGAGTTCACTCATCACCGACATCTCAAACTTCTCCGACATTAGCTTTCCAAACTTTTCACTAAAGTGAGGGTTAGTTGAACCAAATATAATATCACAACATAGATTTGGCACACAAATAGTTCTCTGTTAACCCTTTTAGTAAAAAGAGTAGAATCAATTTTTCTAATTTCAAAGCCTTTTTCAATAAGGAACTTGGTCAAGCATTTATACCATGCTCTAGGAGCTTGTTTAAGTCCATAAAGATCTTTGTGAAGTTTGTAAACATTATTAGGTTTCTTAGGATTAACAAAGCTGGGAGGTTGCTTAACATAAACTTCCTCCTCTATTTCACCATTTAGAAAAGCACTTTTAATGTCTATTTGGTACAAGGTGATATCATGGTGATTAGCATAGGCAAGTAAGATGCAAATGGACTCAAGTCTAGCAACGGGAGCATAATTCTCACCATAGCTATACCTTCGACTTGAGTGTAGCCTTGGGCGACGAGACTACTTTTCCATCTTTATCTTGCTTGTTGCGAAACATCCATTTGGTAACAATGATGTTGTGGTTGTTGTCGGGCTTCTCAACCAATGTCCAAACTTGATTTCTCTCAAAGTTGTGTAGCTCTTCATGCATTGCGTTTATCCAATCCGGATCTTCCAATGCTTCTTCAACCTTCATAGGTTCAATGATAGAGATCAATGAATAGTGTTCACAAAAGTTAGCTAAACGAGTTTTAGAGCGAGTGATTCTCCCACTTTGGATATCATTGTAGTTTTGCTCGATAGGATGGTCTTTAGAAATTCTTGCTCGAACTCGTGAAAGTTTTTGCTTGGGTCTTGGTTGAACATCTTCTTCATCTCGATCTTCTTCTTGGCCTTCTTCATTGTTGGCGTTGTCGTTCTCTTGTCGTGGTGGAGAAGGAGGTTGTTGACGTTCATCTTGGTGTACTTCCTCGTTTTCTTCATCTTGGTGTGTCCCACTTGTGGATGCTTCCGTATCAACTCTTAGTTCACCTTGTAGTGAGGTAGAAGATTCCACTTGGACGGACGAGGTACTCTCCTTCACCTCCGTTGGACGAATCTTGCCAATAGGCAAGTCTTGGATTGCTTCTAAAGGGTCTTTGTCTCCTACATCAATTGGCAATTGCTCTACTTGCGAGCCATTAGATTCATCAAACTTCACATCTACCGTCTCTTCAACCTTTCGGGTGAAATTGTTGTAGACACGGTAAGTGTCAGAGTTTGAGCCATAACCAAGTAGGAAATTCTCATGAGACTTAGGAGAAAATTTAGAACGACGATGCTTATCAAGAATGTAGAACTTTGAGCTGAATACTCGAAAGTATACAACTTGGGGTTTGTTACCAGTGAGGAGCTCGTACACCGTCTTGCCGAGTAGCTTGTGAAGATACAAGAGATTTGTTGCGTGACAAGCTGTCTCAACCGCTTCCGCCCAAAAGTGCTTCGACGTCTTGTACTCATCAAGCATCATTCGCGCCATTTTGGTGAGCATCCGATTCTTCCTCTCAACAACTCCATTTTTTTGAGGTGTGTACGTAGCCAAGAACTCATGTGAAATCCCTTATTCAACAACAAAGGTGTCCACATTTGCATTCTTGAACTCCGTTCCATTGTCGCTATGAACCTTCTTGATCTTCACTTCAAATTGATTTTGGGCCTTCCTAGCAAAGTTTTTGAAGATCTTTCGGACCTGCGATTTATCATCGAGAAAGAACACCCACGAAAATCTTGAAAAATCATCAACTATAACTAGACCAAAAGAATTTCCATCGAGACTTTTGTAAGCGTTGGGACCAAAAAGATCCATGTGAAGTAGCTCGAGTGGCCTCCTTGTGGTCATGATGTTCTTCACGGGATGCCTTCCTCCAACGTGTTTACCTGCTTGACAAGCGCTGCAAAGTCTATCCTTATCAAATATGACATCGTTAACGACAAGGATATGATTTCCTTTAATAAGCTTGTCAAGGTTTCGCATGCCAACGTGACCTAATCGTCTATGCCATAACCATCGTTTAGAGGATTTAGCAATAAAGCAAGTTCTAGGTTGAGCCTTTTTAGTGAAATCAACAACGTAAAGATCACCTCTCCGTATATCGGTAAAGACAATTTTATGATTATCTATATGAAACACTTGGCAATCTGCTTCAGTAAATAGGACATTTAAACCGAAATCAGCAAGTCTAGATATTGAAAGTAAATTGTAGCCAAGATATTCAATGAGCATAAAATTTTGAATGGAGCTATCATGTAAGATGGCCACCTTACCGAGGCCAACCACCTTAACCTTTGAGTTGTCACCGAAAGTGACATACTTTCGAGGGCCGTCATTTTCAACAAGCTCACGAAACATATCTTTATCTTCGGTCATGTGTTCGGTACATCCACTGTCAAGAACCCATTCCTTTCCTCCTGTCATATATCCCTGAAGATTCACCATAAGACCAAAGTGTCTCATTGCATCATCAAGATCAAAGTCACTATCATCATCCTCATCATAGTATCCATGTTCAACATCGTCATGTGGTAGATCAATTCCTAGAGAGGGTGATTCGTTAGAGTAAGTTTGACAATGATCTCCTTTATGAATTCTAGTAGCTTCGGAAATAATATCGCTAATAATTCCAACATCTCATATGGCACGCATAAGGTTTGTAAGCTCAAATAGACAATCACCAAACATAGGATCATTGGAATTCATCTTACTCAAGGCATTAGACTTATGGAGAATTTCATCTAGATTTTTCAATGAATAATTCAGAAATCATTCCTCAAGAAATTTCCATATAGTGTAGGCACACTCAAGAGTAGGCAAATTTCCAATCAAGTTTCTAGGCAAGCCTCTAGTGATAAGATTAATAGTTCTAAGATTGTGAATCATGTCAATTGACTCATCAAGGGTAGGATGCTTAGGATAAACATGAGGTGCACAAGGGCTAGCAATGTACTTGTTCAAATGATATTCATTGAAAATCACAAGCATCTCATTTTTCCACTCCTGAAAATACTCTCCATCAAGTATAGGCACTCTATGTCTAAGACTCCCCAAAGTAGAATCATCCATCTTCCTCCAATGGTGTTTAAACCAAAGAAATGGAGACCAAAGCTCTGATACCAATTGAAAGGATCGAGAAGAGGTGTCTAGAGGGGGGTGATTAGACACTAAGCGAGAAAAGTTACAGTTTTTAATTTCTTTAAGTTGAAGTGGAGTTTTGGCACAAGTTTAATAATCACAATACATATCAAGCAAGCATGCAAAGAGTATATGAGCAGCGGAAAGTAAAGCATGCAACTTGCAAGAATATGAAGGGATGGGATTGTAGTGTGCAAACGCAATTTGGATACACGGAGATTTTTGAGATGTGGTTCCAATAGGTGGTGCTATCGTACATCCACGTTGATGGAGACTTCAACCCACGAAGGGTAACAGCTGTGCGAGTCCATGGAGGGCTCCACCCATGAAGGGTCCACGAAGAAGCAACCTTGTCTATCCCACCATGGCCGTCTCCCACGAAGAACTTGCCTCACTAGGGTAGATCTTTACGAAGTACGCGATCTCCTTGCCCTTACAAACTCCTTGGTTCCACTCCACAATCTTGTCGGAGGCTCCCAAGTGACACCTAGCCAATCTAGGAGACACCACTCTCCAAGAACTAACAAATGGTGTGTTGATGATGAACTCCTTGCTCTTGTGCTTCAAATGATAGTCTCCCCAACACTCAACTCTCTCTCTCTCATAGGATTTGGATTTGGTGGAAAGAAGATTTGAGTGGAAAGCAACTTGGGGAAGGCTAGAGATCAAGATTCATATGGTAGGAATGGAATATTTTTGCCTTAACACAAGTGTAGGTGGTTCTCTCTCAGAAAATATATGTTGGAAGTGTAGGCACGTTCTGATGGCTCTCTCCATGAATGAAGAGTGGGTGGAGGGGTATATATAGCCTCCACACAAAATCTAACCGTTACACCCAACTTACCAATCTCAGTGGTACCGAATTGAGAAACTCGGTCGGACCGATTCAGCAAATTATGTGACCGCTAGGATTTTCAGTGGGACCGAAATGCAACTCGGTAGGACCGATATGGTTAGGCCATAACGTAATCTCGGTGAGACCGATTACACAAACTCGGTGGGACCGACATGCAACTCGGTAGGACCGATATGGTTATGGTTATATGTGGATATGAGAAGGTAGTTGAGGGCTTTGGAGCATATCACTAAGCATTTTGAGCAAGCAAGCCATTAAGCAACACCTCATCCCTTCTTGATAGTATTGGTTTTCCCTATAGACTCAATGTGATCTTTGATCAATAAAATAGAAAGAGTAGAGTCTTGTTCTTGGAGCTTGAGCCAATCCTTTGTCCTTAGCATCTTGAAGGGGTTCCACATCCTCTTGTCCATGCCACTTCATTGTTGAACTTATCTGAAACATACTAGGTAAAAGTGTTAGTGCAACAAGAGATATGTTGACATTAATTACCAAAACCACCCAGGGAGCACTTGTGCTTTCAGACTACCTGAGGAACACTGTTGGGAGGCTGCGCTGCGAGCAGCAAGATACCAACAGGCGCTACGGCGGCACCACTGCTGCAACATCCGCCCCAGGACTCTCGAGGTAGGTAACCTCGTGCTCAGGCGGGTGCTCTCCAGGGAAGTGCTCCACAAGCTCTCGCCCATGTGGGAGGTCTCGTTCAAGGCTTTTCATGTTTCCAGACCTGGCGCCGTGCGCTTGGAGACCTAGAAGGGGGTGCCCATCACGAACGCGTGGAACATTCAGCACCTCCAGAGGTTGTACCATTGAGTAAGGCCCCGTGCCTATAAAGAAGGCCCGACGCCTGTGAAGTAAGGCCCAGAGCCTGTCAAGAAGGCCCAGTGCCTGTGAAGTAAGGCCTAGAGCCTGTCAAGAAGGCCCGGCGCCTGTGAAGTAAGGCCTCGAGCCTGTAAAGAAGGCCCGGCGCCTGTCAAGTAAGGCCCAAAGCCTGTAAAGAAGGCCCAGAGCCTATAAAGAAGGCTCGGTGCCTATGAAGCTCGTCGCCCCAAGAAAGGCCCGGTGCCTATGAAGAAGGCCCAGCGCCTGTGAAGCTCGCCGCCCGTGACACTCTCACGTAATAATGAGTTGGGGTTGTACACACCGCGGAGTCTCCGAAGTGCCGCCCTCGGGCCTCGAGGGCTCCCGCCCACGCCCAGTGGCAGCACTTAGCTCCGCGCTGGTGAGAAGACGTCGAAGACTAGACTAGGTGCCAGACGCGAGTTTTAAATTTGCTTTCCACAGTTGGCTTGTTCTCCCTCATTTGAACTTTTATTGGAGTTGCTTCTAGTGTTGTATGCCGTCCCCTGCCCCTGTTCTTTGTCTCTAGCTTTCGCTCAGCCTGTTCTCCTTCTCGCTAGCCTCGCAAGGGGGCTACGCGGGCGCCCTCGTGAGCCCTTTTTCTCTCCTGATTTCGTGAGGCTCCCTCACTCAAGTCCGCAGCGAGATCCACCCTCCCAGTCCATGCCCCATGGGCATCGCGACGCGGAATGTAGGACCTAGCCTGATCACCCACGCGATAAAGTTTCGAAAGCTACTCTCCCGACTGATTTTGCAGACCCTAACATGCCCGGCGAGGCCTCAAGCAACTACCTTGTGAGGCGGAAACCGCGGCAAACCCCCTAAGCTAAGTTGTTCCTACGCGCAACCACGTAGCCGCGGCACCTCAACATGGCATGGGAATAATAGAACTAGCATGATAATTAAGGGCAATAGTATTGCACGCCCCCACGGGGCTCCATACTTCTGTCTCTCTATCTCGATGTAGGAACAGGAGGTAAGCAAAAGTAAACGCGGTACACCGCGCGATGGCTCGCGAGGAGGGATCTGCACCGCCCTCCCGAGCTCAATCAGACTCTTCCTCACGCTTCACCGGGGCACGGCGACGGGATGACCCGCTACCACCCTCAAAGCGGGCGCGGCGGCGCGGTGGCTGGTCGCGGCCACCGCTGGAGGAGCTGCCACCAAAGGAGGAGCCGCTGAAGCTTGGCGAGCTGCGGGCGCCGCCAGGGGCGGGCTCGCCTTCTTCCTCGTCATGGCCGTCGCCAAGGCCAAGCACCCGGTCGCCGTCATCATCTTCAGGGAAGCACCCGACACGGCGGTCATCTTCTCCAAACACCCTCACGTAGAGGGTGGCGTCGCCGTCAAACTTGAAGTGCAGGGTGCACAGCCGGCCCAGGCCGCGTGCATGGGCGAACGTCTGCCAGCCACGAGCCAAGGCCACGTCCCCAGCGATGGAGATCTCCACCGTGACCCAGGAAGCCCTGCTCCAACAACCATCCACCTGCAGCCAGAGCCCACTAGGGCCGGCGGCCGGCAGTTCGCCGGCGAAGAAGCGGGGGAGCTGGAGCCAGTTGCCGGCCGGATCTCCCGACCACACGACGAACTTCGACAACACCTATGCCGAGTGAAAGCGTGGCCGGGGAGGCCGCATGGCCACGACGCGTCTTCCCCCGCCCACCGGGCGGCCGTCACCATGCGAAGAACCACCGCCGCGACCACGAGGAGCCGCTACAGGAGTTGCGGGGTGCTTGCGGGGATGACCTCGGCCGCGCTTGGGCGGAGGGGAGCCAGGCCCGTCCTGGCGAGCTTTCCCCTTCTCCACGGTCGATAACCTCTTTTTCGGCACCATGGGACACAACAGGCAACTAGAGCAAGGAGGAAGAAGAAGCAGGCGGGGGAAGGGAGATGTGCAGCGGGTGCCCACACCCCCTCCACATTTATAACCCAAGGGAGGCCAACCATCAGCCTCCATGATCACAGGTAATCATGACTCTTCGTGCATGCAGCAGAGACTCGTCAAATCAGGCAGTTGCCGAGGCGGCGTGGGGAAGCAGAGACGCCCACGTCCAATCAACTGCCACATGGCGACCAAGGCTGCAGGCTGTTCAGCCCCGCGGTGCTCCGCACTTGCCCTTTCGCTTCGCTGCTAAGCCAAGTCCGAGCGCGCCTTGAGCCCAGTGGCTACTATCGGCATTCTGGGAACGGGGGTCCCAAGATTTGCTTGCCTGCGGCCTGCGGCATGGCTCAAGTAGTGGCCCAGTACGGCCCATTTAGGGAGTCCTGGATTAGGGGGTATCCGGACAGCCGGACTATATACTTTGGCCGGACTGTTGGACTATGAAGATACAAGATTGAAGACTTCGTCTCGTGTCTGGATGGGACTCTCCTTTGCGTAGAAGGCAAGCTTGGCGATTCAGATATGTAGATCTCCTTTTTTGTAACCGACTCTGTGTAACCCTAGCCCCCTCTGATGTCTATATAAACCAGAGGGTCTAGTCCGTAGAACAACAATCATAATCATAGGCTAGCTTCTAGGGTTTAGCCTCTACGATCTCATGGTAGATCAACTCTTGTAATACTCATATCATCAAGATCAATCGAGCAGGAAGTACGGTATTACCTCCATCGAGAGGGCCCGAACCTGGGTAAACATCGTGTCCCCAGCCTCCTGTTACCATTTGCCTTAGACGTACAGTTCGGGACCCCCTACCCGAGATCCGCCGGTTTTGACCCCGACTTTGGTGCTTTCATTGAGAGTTCCACTGTCTTGTCGCGATAAGGCTTGATGGCTCCTCCAATCATCTTCAATGATGCAGTCCAAGGCGAGGTTTTCTTTCCCGGACAGATTTTCTTATTCGGCGGCTTCGCACTGCAGGCCAATTCGATTGGCCATCTGGAGCAGATCAACAGCTACGCCCCTGGCCACCAGGTCAGGTTTGGAAACCTAAACTACACTGCCAACGTCCGAGGAGACTTGATCTTTGACAGATTCGAGCCCATGTCAGGTGCGCCGAACAGTCCCGACGAGCATGACTTAGATCTGCCATCGGACAGTATTTGTGGGATCGCGCCTGCGGCCGCCCCGGGAAACAATCCGGAGCAGATTGTGCTATCCAAGGACGGGTGGATGGACCCCACCATGGAGGCCGCACACTCATCGGCCTTGTAGCCGAACACTCATTCCACCTCCTATGAGGTCGGTACCATCGGACCCTCGGACTTTTCTTAGGCTATAGGATCCGAACCGCGTACACCCGTACCTATCGAATCTGATTGGGCACCAGTCATGGAGTTCACCTCCATGGATATCTTTCAGCACTCGCCCTTGGGCGACGTGCTAAACTCATTAAGGTCTCTCTCTTTGTCAGGAGACTCTTCGCCAAACTATGTCCGGCTCGAGTGGGAAGCGGACGACGAAGAAATTTGTTCCCCACCCACCACCCACTTAATAGCCACTATCGATGACCTAACCGACGTGCTCAACTTCGACTCCGAAGACATCGACGGTATGGATGACGATGCAGGAGATGAATAGGAACCACCGCCTATCGGGCGCTGGACAACCACCTCATCATATGACATATATATGGTGGACACCCCCAAACAAGGCAATGGCGACGAGGCGATGGAGGATCAACCCCCGGAGAAGCAAAGGCAGAGGCGTCATAGACGCCGCTCCAAGCCCCGCCATGGCAAAAATAATGATACCGGCACAAGAGATGACAACAATCTGGATGGTGCCGAAGACGAAAACAATCATGCCGAGCCAGGCTTCGAGCCGGCTTATGGCCACTGCAAAAAGCCTGAAGAAAAAGTAGCAGCAGCTTCAAGCTGGTCAAGATCTGTTAAATGATAGATGGATCGAGGTCCTAGCTGCCGAGGAATACGGACTCGAGCGCCCCACAAAAAGTTACCCAAAGCGCAGGTTGCTACCTCAACTCGAGGAGGAGGCATTAAAGCCCACACTACTAGCGCATGATGCGGCTGACCGGCCAGCCCGTGGCCGAGAAAAAGCGGCGTACAAGCCCAAAGTCCAGACCGCACCCCGTCGCCAAACAAGCAAAAACACACAGGCTGGGGGCTACATGAAGGACCTGCGAGATGTATTGGAAAACAAAGCAGGATAGTCAAGATTGATCTACGGATCGCGGGGGCACGCCACAATGCGCGAAGATGACCGTCACGTCGGATACACTAATGTCGGTGTACTAGAGTAGGGGTACCCTAGTATCCCTAACTTGTGCACGGGCAGTTCCAGCGCCCCGCGGCAAGGCTTGCCGGGTGACCGCCAAGGTCCTCCATGGTTCCTTCGGAGCCATTCAAGAACAAAGTATTTAAGCTTAGGAGACAAGGCCCCGGCAAGAGGAGCTTGCCGGGAAGGCCAACCAAGGCATTTCAAGGAACTTGTCGCGACGCGACAAGACAATGGCCGCGGCAAGGCGCTTGCCGCGGCAGGCTACCACTCTGTACCCATGCTCCAGCACATCCACCGACATGTCGCTCTTGGGGCCTTTCCAGGCGCGCGTGGCGTGAGGCTGTGCAGCCAGCGGTGCGCGGTGGCATGCGAAGCTGACAAGATTACCATCATGGCGAACGGTGGCGTCACTGACGGTCCTTTTCTTCACTGTTTGGGCGACATAGACGGACATTCAATGCCTTTGTCCCCTGCCGTCAGGGTTAGGTAGGATACACTGTGCAAGTAGGTGTACCAACCGCAACCCCTTTTTACATTTTTACCCTTCTCTGTGTTGCCACCTGTCGGTGACCCCTTGAGCATATAAAAGGAGGCCCATGCGCAACGTAGAGGAGGTTCGGCTCATTCAGAAGCCAGAGAAACACCTAGCTCTCTCTAGCAAAAACACAATACAATCAGACAAGCAGCAGTAGGAGTATTATCTCTCCAAAGAGCTCCGAAGCTGGGTAAACTGCTCGTGTGCTTCGCCTCGATCTGCTCTTCGTGCGATCTCCGCCCCCCGCCGAACCGAAAGGGGCTCGGTCCGCCGGCCCCATAGGTGTTCGTGGATCAGTTTCCCCAACAACTAAACAAAAGTCTGGCCGGGCCAAATACAATAGACCAGACTCGATCGAACTGCGTCGTGCTTTAGCCCGGCATAGAGGCGCCGCACACCCCCTATGCTTCACTAACGAAGTAATGGATCATGAATTCCCATAAGGGTTTAAACCCGTAAACATTGAATCATATGATGGTACCACAGACTCCTCGGTATGGATTGAAGATTTTCTCCTACACATTCACATGGCCCACGGAGATGATCTACATGCCATCAAGTACCTCCCATTAAAGCTCTAGGGACCAGCTTGGCATTGGCTGAATAGCTTGCCGGCAAACTCCATCGGTAGCTGGGAGAACCTGTAGGATGCATTCCTCGACAACTTCCAAGGCACTTATGTGCGACCGTCAGATGCTGATGACCTAAGTCACATAATACAACAGCCCGGAGAGTCTGCCAGGAAATTCTGGACTCGGTTCCTAACTAAAAAGAACCAAATTGTCGATTGTCCGAATGCCGAAACCTTAGCAGCTTTCAAGCATAACAACTGTGACGAATGGCTTTCCCGACACCTCGGCCAAGAAAAGCCAAAGTCCATGGCAGCCCTTACGACACTCATGACCCACTTTTGCATGGGCGAGGACAGCTGGCTGGCTCGCAGCAACATCACACCAGAAAACTCTGGCGATTCAGACGCCAGAGACAGCAACGGCAAGCCACGAAGCAATAGACACAAGCGTCGGAACATTGGCGACAACACCGAAGACACGACAGTCAACACTGAATTCAGAGGCTCGAAATCTGGTCAGTGGAAAAAGACACTCAAAAGAAACAATCCGGGCTCGTCCAGTTTGGACCGGATACTCGATCGCTCATGTCAAATTCACGGCACCCCCGATAAACCAGCCAACCACACCAACAAAGAATGCTAGGTATTTAAACAGGCCGGCAAGTTGAATGCCGAATACAAGGACAAGGGGCTGCATAGCTATGACGATGAGGAGCCCCGGCCGCCGAACACAGGAGGATAGAAGAAATTCCCTCCCCAGGTGAAAACGGTGAATATGATATACGCAACCCATATCCCCAAGCGGGAATGGAAGCATGCACTACGGGACATCTAGGAGATGGAGCCAGTCGCCCCAAATTTCAACCCATGGTCTTCCTGTCCGATCACCTTCGATCACAGGGACCATCCCACCAGTATCCGTCTTGGCGGTTCGGACGCATTGGTCCTAGACCGAATCATCGACGGATTCCACCTTACACGAGTCCTCATGGACGGTGGCAGCAGCCTGAACCTGCTTTATCAGGATACAGCGTGCAAAATGGGCATCGACCCCTCAAGGATCAAACCCACCAAAACCACCTTCAAAGGTGTAATACCAGGAGTAGAGGCCTGTTGTACGGGCTCAATCACATTGGAAGTAGTCTTCGGCTCTCCGGACAACTTCCGAAGCGAGGCATTAATCTTCGATATCATCCCCTTCCGTAGCGGTTATCATGCCCTACTAGGACGAACCACATTTGCTCGATTCAATGCAGTGCCGCACTATGCATACCTCAAGCTCAAGATGTGAGGACCTCACGGGGTTATAACAGTTAATGGAAACACAGAGCGCTCGCTCCGTACAGAGGAGCACACTGTGGCCCTAGTGGCAGAGGTACAAAGCAGCCTTCTTAGGCAAACAGCCAGTTCGGCGATGAAGAACCCGGACACCGTCAAGCGAGTCCGGAGTACCCCGCAGCAGGATCATCTAGCACGTCCAGAGCTTGGTTAGCAATTCGGCCTCCGTCCTAGTCCCAGCCAAGCGGCAAAATTTGTGTCGCGCGTACATCATTACACACTAAAAATACCATGGGCACAGGCGAAGGCACAACTATGACGCGGTCCACAATGCGGCTCAACCGCCATGGGACCCGTATTCCTTCATCATTTTCTTTCTTTCAGGACCCAACTTTCTGGAAGTCCTTCCAGATAGCCGGATTATCGGACTCATCACGGGAGGGAAAAACCAAGGAGGTAAGAAGCTCTGACGTACAAGGGAATACCCAGGTGGTCTCTGTTAACGATCACTATACCTATTTTATATACCCACACGTAGCTTACCCTTGGTTAGGACATGTTAAACAGTCCTATTTTGCTCATCGCACTACTTGTATACATACGCTTCGACGTATCATTTGAATAACAATGGAAGAAACATACAGCGTCAGCTTATTATTGCATTTTCTTCATATTTTTCCTTAAATTGTTTACTTACTACAAATTGCATCCGTACACGTTGGTACGTTCAGTTCGCCAGGGGCTTCAGTGTACCCCATAACATGGCAAGAAAAGTCCGAACACTTTCGACAGTGCGGCACCCCGAACTTATAGCACTATATGCATCAGCTCCGAATCATGTCTTGGGTCAATAGTTGGGTTTGCCCGGCTCCCTTGTTTTGGTGCCTTACGTTGCACTATATCGGCTAAGGTAGCACAGGGAGAACTACTACGATTGTGTCCCGGTTCTTCCGGACGAGCACCTCAGTAGAGAAAGCCGAAAACTAACTGTCATGATGTGGCAAGAGGTGGTCGCTGTTCGAGAGGTCTCAAATCCTTCAAGATTTTTTTCGCTTTGGGCGAGGAATCGGCCTTGTCCGATTTAGGCGTGTATAGCGCCCCAACTTCGGCCTTCTAAATAGTAGGGGCTTTGCCGAAATTTAAAATTGTAGACTTCTATGGCTAAGTGAGAGTGATAAAGCCGTATAGTCCGATTGCCTTGTCTGCTGCGCTAAACACCTCCTTAAAGGACCAAAGATTTGGATTAAGAGTGTTTAGATTTATCCCGAACACCCCGGTACTAGCTACATGGGGGCGGAAGCCGACGACTGGTCAACTCTCAGATTTTATAAACAGCCGCATAGAAGGTAATATTTTAAATCAACAAGCGTTACATAACGCACATGAACTTGTTTTCATATTATAGGATGACATGAATACATTTCACTCAAATATTACATCCTTAGCACATTCATTCGCCACAAGGCGGGCACCCTTCAGGACACCCTCATAATACTTCTCAGGGTAATGATGCTCCTTGTCCTTCGGCGGCCCCTCCTTCACCAGCTTCTCGGCGTCCATCTTCGCCTAGTGCACTTTTACATGGGCGAGGGCCCTGCGTGCACCTTCAATGCAGATGGACCGCTTAATGACTTCAAGCCACAGACAGGCATGCACCATCCGCTTTACAAGGCCGAAGTAGATGCCGGGCAGGAGCTCGCTAGGCCACAGCCGGACTATAAAGTCCTTCATGGCCAGTTTGGCCGCCTTGTGTAGCTCGACCAGTTGCTTCAGCTGGTCGCTCAAGGGCATCGGATGTTCGGCCCCAATATACTGGGACCAGAATAGCTTCTCCATCGAGCTCCCCTCTTCTGCATGGTAGAACTCCGCGGCATCCGATATGCTACACGGCAGATCAGCGAACACTCCTAGAGAGCTCCGAATTTGGGTAAGTAAAAGGAAAGTCTCCTTCACATGCTTGCTTTGCATAATGAATGCCTTACCCGCCGCTATCTTCTTGGTCGCCTGGATCTTCTAGACGGCCTTTTGGGCTTCAACCTTGGTGTCTTGCACGCTCTGGAGGGCCTTCGCAAGCTCGGACTCTCGTGTCTTGGAGTCACGCTTCAGGGACTCGCATTTTTTGACAAAGTCCTAGAGCTCTTGCTGGACCTCATTTACCCGGGCATCTTGCTTCTCGCGCTCGATGCGCTCCTTGGCTGCCTTGTCTTTGGCCTCGGACAACGCTTTCTTTAGGGCCGCAACTTCGGTCGTGGCCCCTATTAAAATTTAGGTTGCTTCTATTAGCATCATAAATTTTCCTCCATATAAAACACGAACGGGGTATCACTTACCCTTGTTCTCCTTGAGCTGCCTCTTCACGAGGCTGAGATCTTCCTCGGCCCGCCCCAGGTCCTGCTTCAGTCCGGAGACCTCCACAGTGCGGGCGGCAGCGGCCAGCGGTGATGCCTGCTTATTCACATACACATAACATGATGAGACTCATGCAGACATTTTTGATCCTCTGTTCGGCCTTTCTTTCCGAACACCAAACAGAGCATCAGGGGCTACTATCTATGCTATGATATTTTCTCATAATGTGATTACTTACCTCAAAGCCTGTTAGGAGGCTGGCGCATGCTTTGGTCAATCTGCTTTTGGCGAACCGAACCTTCTCAATCACCGTACTCATAAGAGTACGGTGCTCTTCATCAATGGAAGCGCCGTGAAGTGCTTCCAGCAAATTGTCCGATGCCTCTGGTTGGACAAAGGTCATCATAACAGGCGGCTCACCCTCCTTAGCGAGGGTCTACCTACCTAAATCCAAAACCATTCGAGGTTCCGCTGCTGTGTCCGGCCGGGAGCCAGACTTGCTGCCGCCCTCGTCATCAAGATCCATGGGGGTCTTTCCCGCAATGAGCCCGGCGTCCGGGATTTCGCCTTGCAGCGTCTCCAGAATCGTCTCCCTGCTCTGGTATCCTCTAGGACAACACCTCGGTGTCATCCGTGGGCTGGGGGGATGTGTCCGTCGGGAGCGAATAATTGTTCATCTCCGACGGACGTAAAGACCCATCCGAGGAGGATACATCAATATGGGCTTTGGGCGGACTGTATGATCATGTTTAACATGTTAGAAAGCAATAAAGTGAAACATACTGGAAGATAGTGTCCTGACACTTATGACTATGCCCGGGGCATGTCCCTGGGCAGCCACTCCTCGTCGTTGTAGGCGGCGGTGGTGGATTGGTCCGGAGCGAGGGTTCTTCCCTTCTTGGACACTTCGGCCTCCCCGGATGGGGCGGCCTTCCTTTTCTTCTCCTCCCTGGTTGGGGGAGGGACTTCCTCTTCCTCCTCCTCGTTTTCGTTGGAGGAGGGTGCCTCGGCATCTTCGGACGATGTGTCCGACACAGCCTTGCGCCGGAGACCTTTCCTGGTCCCCGTGGCCTTCTTCTTGGCCTTCTTCTCCGGCACCTTGTAAGGCACCAAAACCAGCATCTCCGTTAGGAGAGCGGTTGCTAGATCTTCAAGTAGCGGAGCCGGACAGTCGATCCGCTCCGCCGTCGCCACATATTCCTATTAAATCAGCATGGTGTCTTAGACTCCCCTCACGAACATACTGGGAAAGGCTCATCTTGAAAGATAGAAGGTTTACCGGATTGGCAGGGCACTTTGCCCTGAGTCCACGGTCTTCGGTGAGGGGAGGGGGCACTTCAGTGGCCTTGAACAACACCTTCCAAACGTCTTTGTGTGTCGTGTTGGAGAGCCCCCACAGCATCTAGTGTCTGGCCGAATCAAACTCCCACATATTGAATGCCTGTCTTTGACATGGTATGATCCAGCAGAAGAGCATGACCTGGACCATGTTGAAAAGCATGCTCTTCTTGCCTATCATATTCTTGATACAATTCACGAGTCCGGTCAGCTCCGCAGGGGCACCCCAGGCCAAGCCTTTCTTTTCCCAGGAGGTGAGCTGCATGGGGATGCTGGATCAAAATTCGGGGGGCACCGCCCAGTTGGCATCGCGCGGCTCGGTGATGTAGAACCACCCCAATTGCCGCCCCTTCACGGTCTCCACGAAGGAGCCTTCGAGCCAGGTAACATTGGGCATCTTGCCCACCATGGAGCCTCTGCTCTTCACTTGCTCACCACCCACTATCTTCGGCTTCATGTTGAAGATCTTTAGCCACGGGCCAAAGTGGGGCTTGATGCGGAGGAAGGCCTCGCACACAACAATAAACACCGAGATGTTGAGGATGAAATTTGGGGCCAGATCATGAAAATCCAGCCCATAGTGAAACATGAGCCCGCGGAAAAACGGGTGGAGGGGAAATCCCAGTTCGTGGACGATGTGGGGGAGAAATACAACCCTCTCATGGGGTTCTGGAGTGGGTATGATCTGCCCTTCGTCCAGAAGCCAGTGCGCGATGTCTATGGCTAAGTATCCGACCTCCTGAAGCTTCGTAATGTCCTCCTCCGTAACAGAGTAGGCCATCCACTTGCCTCCCGCTCCGGACATGATTGGAATGGTTTAAAGGAGAAGGTGAGCACTTGGGCGCTGGAGCTCGAGAGTGCGAGAACGGATGAGCAATGGAGGAAGAAGGCGTGGGTGAAAAAAGGGAATCATTATCTCTTTATAAAGGTGGTAGAAACCATGTGCCTCCCCTCTTGCCCATTAAAATCGCTTATTCCCCAAGCGCCATGGTTGATGGCGCGGTTGGCTTACCCACGCCCGTATTGATGAGAGTCCCGCAATAAGGGGACACGATCTCTGCTTCGACAAGACGTGCCAATAAAACCGCCTCACAATATGTGCAGTGGTTGGTCGTGAAAAATGGTTCGAATAATGACCGGGCCATGGCCGATGTCACTCTACAAGTTGTCAGCAGATTAGATTAGTGGAATACTGTTCTCTCTACGGTGGTATGTGGAATTTGTTTTGTAGAGCCGGACACGATTCTCGTGTTCAAAATCTTCTATGGAGTATTCGGAGGAGGAACCCGCCTTGCAATGCCGAAGATAATCTGCATATCGGACTCATCATCATGGAAGCCTGGTTCAGGGGCTACTGAGGGAGTCCTGGATTAGGGGGTATCCGGACAGCCGGACTATATACTTTGGCCGGACTGTTGGACTATGAAGATACAAGATTGAAGACTTCGTCTCGTGTCCGGATGGGACTCTCCTTTGCGTAGAAGGCAAGCTTGGCGATTCAGATATGTAGATCTCCTTCTCTGTAACCGACTCTCTGTAACCCTAGCCCCCTCTGGTGTCTATATAAACCGGAGGGTCTAGTCCGTAGAACAACAATCATAATCATAGGATAGCTTCTAGGGTTGAGCCTCTACGATCTCATGGTAGATCAACTCTTGTAATACTCATATCATCAAGATCAATCAAGCAGGAAGTAGGGTATTACCTCCATCGAGAGGGCCCGAACCTGGGTAAACATCGTGTCCCCAGCCTCGTGTTACCATTATCGTTAGACGTAAAGTTCGGGACCCCCTACCCGAGATCCGCCGGTTTTGACACCAACACCCGTCTTAATCAACCCAAGCTCAAGACCCTCGCGAGGGGCGAAGCCTCGCGGGGCGAACGATGCAGGGCCTCCTCAAGGGCGGCCTCACCAGGCAGGCTCGCGAGGAGGCGGAGAGATAAAGGCAGGGGTACCTCTCGAGGTGCTCGTGACGCAAGCCATGACAATCAAGACCAGGCGGGCACCAGCCTGCGCAGTGTCCTCGTTTCCTCTTTGGTGCAAAGGGGACAAGCGCAAGCGTGGAGTACCGAGGCATCAAGCAAAGGTTACCATTTCGGCGCAACGAGACCAAGACCAGCAGAGCGGCAGGACGGAGGTCAACATGGAGCCCAAGACGGCATCATCGCCAGTGCCTTTGGCAGCCAAAGACCAATGAGGGAGTTCCGGACTAGGGGGTGTCCGGATAGCCGAACTATCATGATCGGCCGGACTCCAAGACTATGAAGATACAAGATTGAAGACTTCGTCCCTTGTCCGGATGGGACTTTCCTTGGCGTGGAAGGCAAGCTTGGCGATATGGATATGTAGATCTCCTACCATTGTAACCGACTCTGTGTAACCCTAGCCCTCTCCGGTGTCTATATAAACCGGATGGCTTTAGTCCATAGGACGAACAACAATCATACCATAGGTTGGCTTCTAGGGTTTAGCCTCCTTGATCTCGTGGTAGATCCACTCTTGTAACACACATCATCAATATTAATCAAGCAGGACGTAGGGTTTTACCTCCATCAAGAGGGCCCGAACCTGGGTAAAACATCGTGTCCCTTGTCTCCTGTTACCATCCGCCTAGACGCACAGTTCGGGACCCCCTACCCGAGATTCGCCGGTTTTGACACCAACATTGGTGCTTTCATTGAGAGTTCCTCTGTGTCGTCACCGATAGGCTCGATGGCTTCTTCGATCACCATCAACGACGCAGTCCAGGGTGAGACCTTCCCCCCGGACGGATCTTCGTATTCGGCGGCTTCGCACTGCGGGCCAATTCTCTTGGCCAACTGGAGCAGATCGAAATCTACGCCCCTGGCCGTTAGGTCAGATTTGGAAGTTTGAACTTCACGGCCGGCATCCGCGGGGACTTGATCCTCGATGGATTCGAGCCACAGTCGAGCGTGCCGCACTGTCATGGCGAGCATGATTTAGCTCTGCAACCGGACAGTACCCTGGAGGCCGCACTCGAACCTGCTCCGATCTTCAATTCGGAGCCGGCTGCGCAGGTCGAGGACGGATGGCTAGACACCGCCTCGGGGGCTGCAACCTCTACGGCGATAGAGCCGAACAATGACCTTGTCCCTCATGAAGCTCGTGACTCCGAGGTGCCGGACTCCTTGCCGGACTCCGAACCTCCCGCGCCCCCTCCAATCAAATCCGATTGGGCGCCGATCATGGAGTTCACCGCAGCGGACATCTTTCAACACTCACCTTTTGGCGGCATCTTGAGTTTGCTAAAGCATCTCTCATTATCAGGAGAGCCCTGGCCGGACTGCGGCCAGGACGGTTGGGATGCGGACAACGAAGAAATTAAAAGTCCACCCACCACCCACTTAGTAGCCACTGTCGACGATCTAACCGACATGCTAGACTATGACTCCGAAGACATCAACGGTATGGACGACGATGCCGGAGGCGACCAAGAACCAGTGCCTAACGGGCACTAGAAAGCCACCCCAACTCACGACGTATACATGGTGGATACACCAAAAGGAAGCGACAATGAGGAAAAACGGGACGTGGCGAAGGACAACTCCCCCAACAAACAACCAAAACGGCGACGCAAGCGCCACCCGAAGACCGGCCTCGATAAAAACGGCACCCATACTGACCCGGCCCTAGAGCAGGGCGAAGCAGTGGACGACGCACATGCCACCAAGCAGCCATCCGAACATGATGAACTGGACAAGCAACCCATCGATCTCACACCACCAGAGCATACGAACCTTCATAAAAGGCTCGTCACCACTGCAAGAATTTTGAAGAAGCAAAAGCGGAAGCTCAAAACAGCGGAGGACACACTCAGAATGAGATGGAGCAAAGTACTCAACACCGCAGATAAATATGGCGCTAGTCACCAGACAAAAAGCTACCCGAAGCGCAAGCTGTTGCCCGAATTTGATGAGGAGGCCTTAGAGCCCCCGCAGTCAAAAAAGAAAAAAGCCGCCTGGCCTGATAGACGACCAGATGACAGGCCAAGAGCAACAAGGGGCACCGCACACAAGCCGGCACACGATCAGCATAAAGATCCTCGGAAAAAGGATGACCCAGCCAGGTCTATCTATGGGCCAAAAAAGAAGACTCCAGGAAGCAACATAACCCGTAAACATAGAGGCATATGACGGAACAACAGACCTCGAAGTCTGGATTGAGGATTATATCCTACACATACATATGGCCAGAGGAGACGATCTCCATGCCATAAAATACCTACCCCTCAAGCTCAAAGGGCCAGCTCGGCATTGGCTTAAAAGCCTCCCAGAAAATACCATTGGAAGTTGGGAAGAGCTTGAGGATGCGTTTCGAGCAAATTTTCAGGGGACTTATGTCCGGCCTCCGGATCCAGACGATTTAAGTCACATAACTCAACAGCCCGGAGAGTCAGCACGCAAATTTTGGAACAGGTTCCTCACTAAAAAGAACCAAATAGTCGACTGTCCGGACGCTGAAGCCTTAGCAGCCTTTAAACACAACGTCCGAGATGAATGGCTCGCCAGACACCTCGGCCAGGAAAAACCAAGAACAATGGCCGCACTAACAAGCCTCATGACCCGCTTTTGCGCAGGGGAAGACAGTTGGCTGGCTAGATGCAGCACCAGCGACCCGAGTACATCCGAAATCAGGGATGGAAATGGGAAATCACGATGCAGAAAAGATCAGCGCCAGAATAAGGAAAATGGCCCAAATAGTACGGCGGTCAATGCCGGATTCAAAAGCTCTCGGCCGAACAACAAAACACTGCCCCTCAAGGACAACAGTGACGAGCTATCCAACCTAAACAAGATTCTGGATAGGCTATGTCAAATACATGGTACCTCCGGGAAGCCTGCAAACCATACCCACAGAGATTGTTGGGTCTTCAAGCAGTCCGGCCGACTTAACGGCGAACACAAGGGGCTCGACACACCAAGCGAAAGTGACGAACCCCAAAAGCAGCACTCCGGAAAACAAAAGACTTTCCCACTAGAAGTCAAAACAGTGAACTCACTTCATGTGATAACACGAAAACACAGCGCGGCACCTGCCATACCAGGACACTGTCCGCAGAATGGGGATACACCCTACCAAAATTTGCCATAGCAGCACTTCCTTCAAAGGAGTGACGCCAGGCCTTTAAGCCTATTATACAGACTCTGTACCACTAGAGGTTGTGTTCGGTTCATCCGACAACCTCCGTCGCGAAAAGCTCACTCTCCATCGCCCCATTTAACAGTAGCCCTTAAGCACTACTGGGGCGCGAAGCTTTCGCCCGCTTTAACGCAATACCACATTACACGTCTCTTATACTTACAATGCCCGGTCCACGCGGCATAATCTCATTAAAAGAGTAACTCCGAGTGTTCCTCGACCACGGAGAGCGTGGGGCTGCCTCGACGGCCACTCCGACCTTGCAGGTCAAGGCCCCTAAAAACAGGTCATTCAGACCCCAGACACGGTTAGGCGAGTCCGGCGTAAATAAACAAGGGGCTTCCCAGCCGCATACCCCCTTTATAAGGGGTCGCGCGTATAAATTATGAGAGTAAATAACGCTCAACTTTCTTCATCTTCCAAATTATACTTTATTTTAATACAACTTTTGCACGATATCTCTTAGAAACTAAGTCCTTCTCTTTTACAGATGAAGCATGTGCTACACCCATCTAGGATACAGCACAATGGAGACACAGGCGCAGACGTGCAGCAGAGACCCGTTACAAGGATTCTTTTCAGATTAAGACCCTGCGTAAACCTTTCTTACTGTCTCTTGTTGATACACATCCCCCGGTTTCCTACCATAGCCGAGGAGGAGGCTGGCGTTTTGGCATCGGCTGCGTCAGAAGTTCCTGCCTATACCTGGACACTAGGGGCTTAGGGCATTGTTCTGCCCGGTATCATAAAGACCGAACGCCTCAAGGAGTGTTCGGCGTCTCGAGTTAGGCCTTATATGCATCAGCTCCGAATCATGTCTTTGGTCAAATGTTGGGTTTGCCCGGCTCCTGTGTTTTGCTGCCTTACGTTCCGTCTCATCGGCTAACGCGGCACCAGGAGAACTACTGCAATTGTGCCCCGGTTCGGCCGGGCGAGCACCTCAGTAGAGAAAGCCGAAAGCTGACTGTCATGATATAGCGAGAGACTGGTCAACCACTCGATCGACCATTGGAATGTTTAGAATTCCTTTGCTTTGACGAAGGACCGCTTCCCGGTCAGGCACATACGCGCCCTGAGTTCGGAGAAGAGCGGTGCCGCCAGGGGCTATATAGTAGCCCCAAATTCAAGCTCCTATGGCTAAGTGAAAGTGATAAAGCATTATAGACCGGTTGCCTAGTTTGCTACACTATCACCTCCTTAAAAGGACCAAGACGTTGGATTAAGTGTGAAAAAGCGCTTTTCTTTTTGCAAACACCCCCGCACTATGTGCGTGGGGGCTGAAGCCAAAGACTGCCATCTTTCAGATTATACATACATATACGGCCGCACAGGAGATAGTTCAATACTTGAACACACAAGTATAAAAAGCTATTGCATTATAAACATGATCTCAGAAATCATACATGTCATTCAAACATAACATCTTTCGAGCACTGCGACTCTATTAAACGAGCGCCCTGCAGGACTTCCTCAAGATAGTGCTTGGTGGGGAATCGGCTTGTGTCCGAACCCCGGGATGCAATAGTGGTGGCATCCATCTCCGCCCAGTATGTCTTACCACGGGCGAGAGCCATCTGCGCACTTTCTATGCACGCCGACCACTTCATCGCCCCAATACGCGGCACCGCCCCAAGGAATTGCTGCAACAAGCCAAAATAACTCTTCGGCTTGGGCCTTTCTGGCCACAGATGAGTGACCACATCCGTCATGGCAAGTCTGGACAATCTATTCAGCTCAGCCCACTCAACCAGCCGATCACTCAACAGAAGTGGACGCTACGGACTATGGAATTGAGACCAGAAAAGCTCTTCCATTTCGTGATCCTCCTGGCTTCGGAAGTGCACAACTGCGTCCGCCGCACTCGCCGCCAAGTCCAGATAAGGATCCTCCGCACCGTACAATCGGCCCAGCTGAGCATACTTCGGATCCATGAACTTCCTATGCAGCATAAATGGCTTTCCATCCACAATGTCTCCGACCTGACGCAGTTCCTCCTTCATAGCCCGCATCGCACTACGGGCATCCTTGGCTTCGGCGTCAGCCTTCTTAAGGTCCTCTTGCTCCGCTCGGTGCTCTCTTTCAAGAACCTCCTGGCGGTCGGTAGCAACTTTTAATTTCGCGGCCATTCCGACCATCTCCTCCCTGCTTCGGCAGTGAGCAGCCTTCTCGGCTTCTAGCTCTTCTGCTGCCTTCGAGGCAGCCGCCTCGCTTTTTCTGGCTTGCTCCTTGGCCCGAGCAAGTTCTGCTCGAAGGTCTTCCACAACAGCAGCACCATCTGCATCAAGCATACAAATTGTAAGGAATGGGCGTCAGCTCCCTTACTAGGCGACCGCGGAGCAACCACATACCTTGTGACTCATCAAGTCGTTTATTGACCAGCGAGATGTCCGCATCCGCAATGTCGAGTTTCCTTTTCAGCTCGGCAAGTCCATCAGTTCGGCTGGCCACCGAAAGTTCCGCCACTTGCATAGGAAAGGCGACAATCTATAACTGAGATTATGATCCTCGGCACGCTATCGCTTTCGACAGCATACCAAGTCTCAGGGGCTACTATCTGTACAGGGCGCACTTCATGTGCAAAACTGTCAAAAGGTATGTCATTTTTTGCGTACTCAAACCCCGTCAGCAAACTTCTGACAACCTCACGTAACCCGCTTTCAGCGGACGAGATCCTCTCAATCACCCTACTCATTAATGTGCGGTGATCTTCTAAGATAGGCGCCCTCTTGAGCAAATCCTGCAGCTCCACCGGCCGTAATCCAATGGGCGCCGAACTCTCCGGCCCCGCCGGACTCGGGGAGACCCTCCGTGACGACACCTTAGGGGCGCCCGCCCTGCACGACGGGGCGGCAGATGGAGGCGTTTCGCTCTCCATCATCTCCGGACGAAGGTCTCCCGAAGATGAGCTGTGCTGAGATGGGCTCAGATCCAAACTACAAGGTGAAAACTTTGATTACCCTTAGAAATTAAGCAGGGGTGTCCACTATTACAAAATCCCCCCTTTTTTACTTACGGCTCGCTAGAGGGCTGATTCCTCCGAGGAGACAGTACGGCCGGGGCTCTTCCCGGCACAGGACCTTCCGATATAGATTTCTTTCCCCGCTTTGAGGCCTTGGCCTACGGGCCTTCGGAAGCGGTCCTCTTCTCCCCCTGGAAGGAGGGACCCTCGATTCCTCCCTTACTGAAAGCCTCCTTGGAGGAGGTGGTAGTTCCCCTGTGCCCCCCTTCGCCCTCCTCTGAAGGTGCAACCTCCAACATTTTGATTAACACGGGATCCTGTGTGGTCTTAGGGAGGGGGGCCGGACACCGTATCAGTTTTCCTTGCGCTATCCACTCCTGTCCAAGGGATAGCTGGTTAAAAAGCAAACCCACGATAAATAAATGGACGATGTGTCCGGACACGGGGCTACTTACTTGGGTATCTGGGGGATTGCAGCTTAGGCCAGCATCTTCGGTCAATTCCGGACGCATCTCTTGCGGTCCGAAGAACAGTTTGTACATCTCCGCGGGTGTCAAACCAATGAAGTGTTGAAGAGCTCGTGGCCCCTCCGGATTAAATTCCCACAGGCGGGGGGCGACGTTTGCAGGGCAGTAGGCACCGGATCAACATAACTTGTACCACTGCGACCAGATTGATCTCCCTTTCTTGGAGGCCTCGAATCCGGTCCTGCAATAGGGGTACGTCTTTGGACGGCCCCCAGTCACGCCCCTTGTTGACCCATGACGTCAGCTGTTGTGGAGGGCCCGAGCGGAAGACGGGCGGCAGCCTCTGCCTGCTGCCCCTGGGAGCGGTGATATAGAACCACTCCTGTTGCCACAAGCCGAGCTCCTCCTGAAAAGAGTCCTCGGGCCATGGAGCATCGGCCCTCTTGCTTATAACCGCCCCGCCGCACTCTGCCTGATGCCCCTCAATCATCTTCGGCTCCACGTTGAAGGTTTTGAGCCACAAGCCGAAGTGAGGGGTAGTGCGGAGGAAGGCTTCGCAGACGACAATGAATGATGAGATGTGGAGGATGGACTCCGGAGCCAAGTCATGGAATTCCAGCCCATAGTAAAACATGAGCCCCCTCACAAAGGGATCCGTCGGGAAGCCTAAACCCCGATGGAGGTGAGACACGAACACGACACTCCCGCCAAGCTCAGGAGTCGGAATAACTTGCCCTCGGGCAGGCAGCCTATGTGAAATCTCATAGGTTAAGTACCTGGCGTCTCTCAGCTTTAGCACATCCTCTTCCATGACGGAGGAGGGCATCCACCGGCCTCGTAGGTCAGGGCCGGATATTGTCGAAGATTGAAGGTACCCGAATCTGGAGCCCTGGGTGTTGGAACTCGGGGCGAGGGGCGGATTCGATAGAGGATTGGAGGAAAAGAACGGGCCTTGGTCTCATTATAAAGAGGAAGAATACCAAGAGCCATCCCCATGACCGTTTGGAACCCGCCTTCGATGGAGGGGGCGTGGCAACGGGTGTGGTTGGGTTACCCACATCTGTATTGATGGGAATCCCGGAATAAGGGGAACACGATCTCTGCTTTGACAAGACGTGCCAAGGAAACCGCTTCGCTAAATGCGCTGAGGTGGAACAATAAAAACAATTCGAGAAAGGCTTGGTAGTGGTGTGACGTCACGCCACAGAATACGTCAGCAGATTGAACTTGTGTAATATTATTCTCTCTACGGTGGCACGTGGAATTTATTTTTTGCAGAGCTGGACACTATCCTGGTGTTCACAATCTTCTATAGATTATTCGGAGGAAGAACCCGCCTTGCAATGCCGAAGACAACATGCGCGCCGGACTCGTCGTCATTGAAGCCTGGTTCAGGGGCTACTGAGGGAGTTCCGGACTAGGGGGTGTCCGTATAGCCGAACTATCATGATCAACCGGACTCCAAGACTATGAAGATACGAGATTGAAGACTTCGTCCCGTGTCCGGATGGGACTTTCCTTGGCGTGGAAGGCAAGCTTGGTGATACGGATATGTAGATCTCCTACCATTGTAACCGATTCTGTGTAACCCTAGCCCTCTCCGGTGTCTATATAAACCGGATGGCTTTAGTCCATAGGACGAACAACAATCATACCATAGGCTAGCTTCTAGGGTTTAGCCTCCTTGATCTCGTGGTAGATCCACTCTTGTAACACACATCATCAATATTAATCAAGCAGGACGTAGGGTTTTACCTCCATCAAGAGGTCCCGAACCTGGGTAAAACATCGTGTCCCTTGTCTCCTGTTACCATCCGCCTAGACGAACAGTTCGGGACCCCCTACCCGAGATCCGCCGGTTTTGACACCGACAACCAACTTTAGTCAGGATAACTTGTACTAGATTTTCCCCTTCAAAATGGCCGTTGTTGGATCCCTTCCCGCTCAATATTTGGGGAGAGGAATAGGGCCTCTATATATAGAGATAGCCACCACATTAGAGGACCAGATCGATCGAGTTCTCATCTGATCTAGAGGCAATCGAACCCGCCTAAGTAGAACACCACACCAGCTCAAGAAAACCTCTCGCGAGGCTGTTCTTCCTCTGTACTGTTCATCATCAGCCCCCTGAGGCAATCCACCAAACCACAAACTAGAGTAGGTATTACACCACAACAGTGGCCTGAACTAGTATAAACCCCGTGTCCCTTGTGTTGTTCATCGTGTAGCTTAGATTCTCAGCGAGGCGTTGGGACGTGGAACGGTAGGGGAAAGATCTTCGTGCGCACCCTAGAGTTCGAACCTTAAGGGTTTTGCCGGAACCTGATATCCGACAGATGGTGAGCCTATGCCTTGGAAGATGGACGACAAGCCTACATCATCAACAACTCCATTATCACCACCTCTGAAGAAAGAGACATAAATACATGGGTATGGGCACTCCCCTTGGCAACTGCCGAGCTTGGGGGAGGTGCCCCGGTATCGTATTACCATCACACTTCTATCTTTACCATTTTTCTTAGTTCGATCCTTTTGGTTATATCTTGATCTAGTAGAATAAATTTTTAGTATGATCTAGCTTTGAGTTTTATTTTGATCTCTATCTATGTAATCAAGTCCATGGGCTATATATAATAAAGTTTAGTTTTGAGTTGAGGGCTTTGCTATCCTGTTATGATCTTGAGGGAATAAAAGAAAGAACAAAAAGAAATAAAAAGATCATATTGATCTTATGGAAAGTAATGACTTCACATATAAAGAGTATGATGAATAAAAGTTGTTGAGAGTTGACAAACATAGTTTTGGTCATCGTTGAAACTAATAAGAAATAATAAAGAAAGAGAGGTTTTCACATATAAATATACTATCTTGGACATCCTTTATGATTGTGAGCACTCATTAAAATATAACATGCTAAAAAGTTGATGTTGGACAAGGAAGACAACATAATGGGTTATGTTTTCTTATCCGAACAACTTATATTATCATGGATCATCCAACATGTTGAGCTTGCCTTTCCCCCTCATGCTAGCCAAATTCTTTGCACCAAGTCGAGATACTACTTGTTCTTCCAAACATCCCTAAACCTAGTTTTGCCATGAGAGTCCACTATACCTACCTCTGGATTGAGTAAGATCCTTCAAGTAAGTTGTCATCGGTGCAAGCAATAAAAATTGCTCCCTAAATATGTATGATCTATTAGTGTGAAGAAAATAAGCTTTATACGAGCTTGTGATATGGAAGAAATAAAAGTGACGGACTGCATAATAAAGGTCCCTATCACAAATGTCAATATAAAATGATGTTCTTTTGCATTAAGATTTTGTGCATCCAACCATAAAAGCGCATGACAACCTCTACTTCCCTCAACAAAGGGCCTATCTTTTATTTTTACCTTCTACCCTTATACAAGAGTCATGGTGATCTTCACATTTCCTTTTTACACTTTATCCTTTGGCAAGCACTATGTGTTGGAAAGTTCCTCATATATAGATATATCCACTCGGATGTAGGTTCTCATAAAGTATTATTGTTGACATTACCCTTGAGGTAAAAGGTTGGGAGGCAAAACTATACGCCCCTATCTTTCTCTGTGTCCGATTGAAACTTCATACCCATAAGTACCGCGTGAGTGTTAGCAATTGTGAAAGACTAAATGATAGTTGAGTATATGGACTTACTGAAAAGCTCTTATATTGACTCTTTCCGATGTTATGATAAATTGCAATTGCTTCAATGACTGAGATGATAGTTTGTTAGTTTTCATTGAAGTTTCTGATTCATACTTTACATTGTGAATAGATTGTTACTTTAGCATAAGAAATCATATGACAATATATATGTTGTTGTTCTAAAGATGAGCATGATGCCCTGATGTCCGTATTTTATTTTATCGACACCTCTATCTCTAAACACGTGGACATATTTTTCGCTATTGGGTTTTGCTTGACGGCAAGCGAGGTCTAAGCTTGGGGGAGTTGATATGTCCATTTTGCATCATGCTTTTATGTCAATATTATTGCATTATGTGTTGTTACTACACATTATGTCACAATACTTATGCCTTTCTCTCTTATTTTACAAGGTTTACATGAAGAGGGAGAATGCCGACAACTGGAATTCTGGGCTGGAAAAGGAGAAAATATTAGAGACCTATTTTGCACAACTCCAAAAGTCCTGAAACCCCACAAACGTCAGTATTGGAATATATTAAAAATATTGGGCGAAGAAAACACCAGAGGGGGCCACCCACCAGCCACGAGGGTGGAGGGCACGCCCTACCCCCTTGGGCGCGCCCCCTGCCTCGTGGGCCGCCTAGCAAGCCCTCGACGTCCATCTTGTGCTATATGGTGTCTTTTGCCATGGGAAAATCATAAGGAAGCTTTTGGGATGAAACGCCGCCGTCTCGAGGCGGAACCTGGGCAGGACCAATCTAGGGCTTCAGCGGAGCTGTTCTGCCGGGGAAACATCCCTCCGGGAGGGAGAAATCATCGCCATCATCTTCACCATCGATCCTCTCATCGAGAGGGGGTTAATCTCCATTAACATCTTCACCAGCACCATCTCCTCTCAAACCCTAGTTCATCTCTTGTATCCGATCTTTGTCTCAAAACCTCAAATTGGTACCTGTGGGTTGCTAGTAGTCTTGATTACTCCTTGTAGTTGATGCTAGTTGGTTTATTCGGTGGAAGATCATATGTTCAGATCCTTAATGCTATTCAATACCCCTCTGACTATGAACACGAATATGATTTGTGAGTAGTTACGTTTGTTCCTGAGGACATGGGAGAAGTCTTGTTATAAGTAATCATGTGAATTTAGTATTCATTCGTTATTTTGACGAGATGTATGTTGTCTCTCCTCTAGTGGTGTTATGTGAACGTCGACTACATGACACTTCACCATGATTTGGGCCTAGGGGAAGGCATTGGGAAGTAATATGTAGATGATGGGTTGCTAGAGTGATAGAAGCTTAAACCCTAGTTTATGCGTTGCTTCGTAAGGGGCTGATTTGGATCCATATGTTTCATGCTATGGTTAGGTTTACCTTAATTCTTATTTCATAGTTGCGGATGCTTGCAAGAGGGGTTAATCATAAGTGGGATGCTTGTCCAAGGAAGGGCAGTACCCAAGCACCGGTCCACCCACATATCGAATTATCAAAGTAACGAACGTGAATCATATGAGCATGATGAAAACTAGCTTGACGATAATTCCCATGTGTCCTCAAGAGCGCTTTGCTTTATATAAGAGTTCTTCCAGGCTTATCCTTTGCTACAAAAAGGATTGGGTCACCTTGCTGCACCTTGTTTACTTTTGTTACAAGTTACCCGTTACGAATTACCTTATCACAAAACTATCTGTTACCGATAATTTCAGTGCTTAAAGAGAATACCTTAATGAAAACCTATTGTCATTTCCTTCTACTCCTCGTTGGGTTCGACACTCTTACTTATCGAAAGGACTACGATAGATCCCCTACACTTGTGGGTCATCAATCTCGAATGCATCTATAATTTATGAAGTATTCATGCCATGTTTACAACAATTTTATATTGTTTTGGTATGATTTGTATGGAACTAATCATGGAACTAACCCCGACTGACGTTGTTTTCAACAGAACTATCATGGTGTTGTTTTTTTGTGCAGAAATCAAAGTTCTCCAAATGCAACGAAACTTTTTGATGATTTTTTGGAAGAAAAGAGGCACTTGAAGTTTTGTGGGAGGACCAGAAGGTGAAGGAGGTGAGCACAAGACACATGGGGTTGCGAGGAGGCCCAGGCGCGCCCAGGTGGGTTGTGCCCACCTTGAGGCCCATCTTCGCATGATTCCACCCTTGGGGCTGAGGGTTTGTACCAGTAGCTATGTGTTTAATCTCTCTCTCTCTCTCTCTCTCGTGTTCTTGAGATTGCACGATTTTGATCTATCGCAGGCATTGTTAATATAGTTGAATTGAGTTTTCCCTTTGAGATTTCGTTCTTATCGGATTGAATACTTTTATGGATTTGCGAGCACTTGATATATGTATTGCATATGAATACCCATGGTGACAATGGGGTATTATATTGATCCACTTGAGATATGTTTTGTCACTCAACTCGCGGATTCCTGAGGTGGCATTGGGGTAATCTATGCATAGGCGTTGATGCATGTTCTCGTCTTTTGTTTCTCCGGTAGAAATCTTGGGCACTCTTTGAGTTTCTTTGTGTTGGATTGAGTATTATGAAACTGAATTTGCTTTGGTGTTATTCTAGTACGAACTTTGTATAGATCGATCGGAAAGAATAACTTGATGTTATTTTAGTACGAACTCTTGATAGATCAATCGGAGAGAATAAGTTGGTTTTATTTTTAGTATGAACTCTTGGATAGATCGATCGGAAAGAATAGTACAAACAATTTCTTCTTATGTTCTCCACTAGATAGGAACTTTGGAGTGATTCTTCATCGCACTTTGAGGGATGGTTATATGATCCAATTAGATTAACATTGTTGAGAGATTGCACTAGCGAAAGTATGGACCCTAGGCCTCATTTTCAAGCATTGCAATATCATTTGAGCTCACTTTTATCATTTGCTACCTTGCTGTTTTTATTTATTCAGATTATAAAAATATATTTCTACCATCCATATTATAATTTTATCACCATCTCTTCGCCGAACTACTGCACCTATACAATTTTCCATTGTATTGGGTGTGTTGGGGACACAAGAGATTTCTTGTATTTGATTACAGGGTTGTTTGAGAGAGACCATCTTGATCCAACTCCTCCCACAGATTGATAATCCTTATGTCATCCACTTCAGGGAAATTTGCTATTGTCCTACAAAACTCTGCGCTTGGATGCCCAACACGAGTCTACAAGAATAAATTTGCATAGTAGACATCAAGGTACGATATTATTTATATGCTGAACCCCATCAGATACCGCTCACTGACTTTTGTGACATATGTTTGATCCCTTATGATGGGGAATTAAGGGAACCTTGACGTGCAGAGTTTGAGGACTTTCTCCTCACCTTGACATTGGGGGATCAGAGAGGCGTCGAGCGCCACTGCTACTAGTTAGCAGTTTCCTTCTCTGCATGACTTTGCTTTATTCATCGCAAAGTGTTTAACTGCTAGGGAGAAGGTAGGTGCACTCAGTGCCCCTGACCTCGCCATTTTACGTCATGCACTACACAATGATCACACCATTAGCCTAGGGGATATTATTGCACGTCGTCTGCACCTCAACATGACTAAGGGAAAAATTCATGGTGGTATTTATGCTACTCGCTTAGTGAGCCACTTTAACGTTCAGATACGCCAACATGATTATCCTTTGCCCCGAGCTTATCTAGATCACCATGCATTGGAGGATCACCACTTTATCGACGCTGCCGATTATTTTCACAACATTCATTACAACTTGGTTTTCAGTGTGAAAACCCGTGATATTATCCCGTTGCCTGCACCTGCTTTGTTTGATTCTATTGCCATGGGCAGATACATGATCATGCCCGAGGACATAATTGCCTATCTGAACAACTAGGCAGCGGCAGAGCAAGAGCCTCGGGAGTGCGACACTCAGGTACCACCACCACAGCACTTCTACATGGGACCGGATGGCTACTACGGATGGTGATTACCAAGCTAGGCCAAAAGCCTTAGCTTGGGGGAGTACGTATTTCCACCGACATTATATTCATGTTCACACATTTCATTCCAGTTGGCGGTGTTCACACTTTTTCATTGTATTGTCCATGTTAAATTTATTTTCTCGCTTTCTTCTTGTGAGTTCGAAAAACTTTGAGAAAATCCAACAATATTTCTTGCTTCTTTTTTAGTTTCTCTTTCTAGTTTAATTTAGTTGTAGTATTAAAATGAAACCCAAAAATATTTATTGATTCTTCTTTTGCTTGTTGGGAGCTTTCCAGTGTAAATAGTTTTTCTCATTTTTGTTTTTCCTTCTTTAATTTGCTTTCTTCAAGAAAAAATAAAAACTCCAAAAACATTTCAGTGTGTTTCTCTGAAATTCTTTTCTTTTTATTGAGTCGTACCAAGGAGAAGACCACGATGAAAATGTTGAGCGGCTCTCATATGCATTATTGGTGATCTCACAAAGAGCATAAATTACCTTGTCTTCTTCTTTTGAATAAAATGCTTGCAGATTCCAGCTTAGTCCACGACACTCTTGCACTATTATTATTTTCATATCATTCGGTCATGTGAGTGAAAAGCAATAAAGACAATATTTGATGAAGTGACTGTGGTAGAGAAAACTGGGTATGAACTCAACTTATTTTTGATTTTGTAAAGATGTTTAGCCTAGTATCCATGATTCAACATATTATGATCAAACATGTCCGCAATGAAAATTAGGGATTATAGTTTCTCATGCCATGCTTAAGTAGGTAGGAGTGAATAATGATTTATCTAGTGAGTCAACATGCATTAAAATGATTGTGATGTAGTATGATGACATGGTATCCTCCTCTAAATGTTTCAAGTGGCTTGACTTGGCACATGTCCACGCATGTAGTTGAATCAAAACCAACATAGCCTCTACGATATTTATGTTCATGGTGTTTATATCCTACTCATGCTAGTATTCAATGTTGATTATGCATAACACATGTTCATGACCGTTTTTACTCTATAGTTGTCTGCTTCTCAACCTATTTGCTAGCCTTCGCCTGTACTAAGTGGGAATACTGCTTGTGCATCCAAATACTTAAACCAAAGTTATTCCAGATGAGTCCACTATATCTACCTAAATGTGGTATTACCCTGCCGTTCCAAGTAATTTTGTATATGCCATCTCTTAAATTTCAAATGAACATCTGTTTTGTGTGCTTAAACCACTCATGGAGCGATAGGAGCAGGCGGTATCTTCCATGCTAAGCGGGTTATTGTCATTATGAGTGTTTATTCACTCGTCCTTGCATGAGAGTGGCGGTAATAGGGATGCCCAGTCCCGAAATAAAAAATTGCAAATAATTAAACAAAACTCCCCCAGGATTATTGACGGTACCCATGGATTCAGCTAGCCGTGGAGTGTGTTTGTTGGTGGAGGGGGAGTAAACCTTTACTTTTATCGCTTGGGAACCGCCACTAATGTGTTTAGCCAGGAAGATATTGATAACTCTTGGTTGTAACATTGACAGGAAGGGTGCACCTCCCAAAATTTTATTTTTCTCGGATTTAAGCTTTGATCTTCGGCACCTCTGCAAATCCATGTTTCCCTCTGCGAAGGGACTATCTATTTAATTTTATGTTGAGTCATCACCTTCTCAAACAAGCGCCAGACCTCAGAGCACTATTGTCATCCTCATGCATCATGTATAGTTAATGTTGGATGCATCATGACTGGATCTTTTCTACCATGAATTACAATGTTTAGTCGTTGCTTGAACTTTGGAGGTGCTCTGCATTTATGTTTTGCGGTCTCAGAAAGGGCTAGTGAGATACCACTGTTGTCATATTATATCATGGTTGTTTTGACAAAGTGTTCGTATTTGAGATGTCTTATTATTGCTCTCTAGTTGATTATGCCATCAATATGAGTTAATATTGTTGGGGAACACAGTAATTTCAAAAAAAAATCCTATGTACACGCAAGATCATGGTGATTCATAGCAACGAGAGGGGAGAGTGTCGTCCACGTACCCTCGTATGCCGTAAGTGGAAGCGTTATGACAATGCGGTTGATGTAGTCGTACGTCTTCACGATCGACTGATCCAAGTACCGAACGTATGGCACCTCCGCGATGTGAACACATTCAGCTCAGTGATGTCCCACGAACTCACGATCTAGTAGAGCTTCGAGGGAGAGTTCTGTCAGCACGACAGCGTGATGACGGTGTTGATGAAGCTACCGATGCAGGGCTTCGCCTAAGCACCGCTACGATATGACCGAGGTGGATTATGGTGGAGGGGGGCACCGCACACGGCTAAAGATCAATGATCAACTTGTGTGTCTTGGGGTGCCCCTTGCCCCCGTATATAAAGGGGATAGGGGGAGGCGGCCGGCCAGGAGGAGGGCACGCCAAGGGGGCGTCCTACTCCCACCGGGAGTAGGACTCCTTCTTTCCTAGTAGGAGTAGGAGAAGGGGGAAGGAAAGGGGGGTGCCCCCCTCCTTGTCCAATTCGGACTAGAGGGGGAGGCGCGTGCAGCCCTGCCTTGGCCGCCCCTGCTCTTCTCCACTAAGGCCCATAAGGCCCATTATACTCCCCGGGGGGTTCCGGTAACCCCCCGGTACTCCGGTATATGCCCAAACTTGCCCGGAACACTTCCGAAGTCCAAACATAGTCATACAATATATCGATCTTTATGTCTCGACCATTTAGAGACACCTCATCATGTCCGTGATCATATCCGGGACTCCGAACTACCTTCGGTACATCAAAACACATAAACTCATAATACCGATCGTCACCGAACGTTAAGTGTGCGGATCCTACGGGTTCGAGAACTATGTAGACATGAGCGAGACATGTCTCCGGTCAATAAACAATAGCGGAAACTGGATTCTCATATTGGCTCCTACATATTCTATAAAGATTTTTATCGGTCAACCTGCATAACAACATACGTTGTTCATTTTGTCATCGGTATGTTACTTGCACGAGATTCGATCGTCAGTATCTCAATACCTAGCTCAATCTCGTTACCGGCAAGTCTCTTTACTCGTTCCGTAATACATTGTCCCACAACTAACTCATTAGTCACATTGTTTGCAGGGCTTATAGTGATGTGCATTACCGAGAGGGCCCAGAGATACCTCTTCGACAATCGGAGTGACAAATCCTAATCTTGATCTATACCAACTCAACAAGTACCATCGGAAACACCTGTAGAGCACCTTTATAATCACCCAGTTACATTGTGATGTTTGGTAGCACACAAAGTGTTCCTCCGGTAATCGGGAGTTGCATAATCTCATAGTCATAGGAACATGTATAAGTCATGAAGAAAACAATAGCAGTAAATTAAAATGATCAAGTGCTAAGCTAACAGAATGGGTCAAGTCAATCACATCATTCTCCTAATGATGTGATCCCGTTTATCAATTGACAACTCATGTGTATGGTTAGGAAACCTTAACCATCTTTGATCAACGAGCTAGTCAAGTAGAGGCATACTAGTGACACTATATTGTCTATGTATTCACACATGTATTATGTTTCCGGTTAGTACAATTCTAGCATGAATAATAACCATTTATCATGAAATAAGGAAATAAATAATAACTTTACAATTGCCTCTAGGGCATATTTACTTCAAATATAATTTGTAAAGAGTTATTGTTAACATGGTTAGTCATGATCTTTGCTGAAAACCTGAGTGCTACTTAAGCATATATATATATGTAAACAAGAACACAAGATTTCGTAAAAGTTTTTCTTTATCAGCTTCAGTTTGTCAACTGAATTGCTTGAGGACAAGCAATTGGTTAAGCTTGGGGGAGTTGATACGTCTCCCTCGTATCTACTTTTCCTAACGCTTTTACTATTGTTTTGGACTCTAATATGCATGATTTGAATGAAACTAACCCAAATTGACGATGTTTTAAGTAGAACTACCATGGTGTTGTTTGTGCAGAAATGAAAGTTCTCGGAATGAAACAAAACTTTTTGGAGAATTATTTCAAAATATATAGAAAATACGGGGACCAAGAAACACCGGAGGGGGTGCCACTCGTATGCGTCGGTGCTATACAAACGGTTTAAAACCCCTTTCCGCGACGACATTTGGAACCGTCGCCTGTGAGTGTGGGCATTTAGGGGGTCCTTCCCACACGACCCAGAAACCGTCAGGGATATTCCCTCCCGGCACACACGCTCGGAAAAATGAGGTCGTGTGCGACCAGCAAGCGACCAAATACAGTTATACATACAGTAGTGGTCAAAAAAATACAACTATACAGGTGAAATCATTTCCGGTCGTAAGTACATCCCACACAGTCGCTGCAAGGAAAACATTTCCGTTCGTAGGTACATCACACACAATTTTCCTCGTTAAATCGTTTGTGATGGTGTTCCCATCGCACACAATATCAAAAACAGTGTGCAGCAGAAACTGTGTGGCAAAGGCTATCCATCCCACACAGTTTTTATGCGGTAAACATTTGCGCAATGTGGCCTAAGGCAAATAGTTTTGAAGAGAATGTCGTGTGTGATTGTTCATCGATCCAACACGATTCATTCCTAGAAACTGTGTGCGTTGCCTTAGGTCATCGCCCACGGTATTTTCTCAATAACCGTTTGCAATAGCAAAAACCAATTAGCAAGCTAATTGCCCTATTATTAATAATCCATTTATTAATCTAATTGACATTCATATTAAACACATAATATATTTCATTCCCATATTAAGGAAGCAAGATTTCACAATTGAAATACATCATAGTACAACATGATAGCTTCAGTACTCAGCTACCCCATTACACAACTGCACCCGCACCAAGTTTCACATGACCTTTCGAAATTAGCATCATACACGGTACATAGACATATGCATCTCATCGGGAAAACTGCTGAAGTGGAAGGCGAATATTGAGCCTTCATTGATGTTGAAGGTCTTTCCAACTTTAGGCCAGTGCATGTGGATGATTGACCGTCCATCCTTCGTCCTCTTCAGGAACACTTCAATATTGAACCGTGGGTGTTGTATGAAAACCTTCCTCGCCTCTTGACCATAGAGGTGGTTTGAGAGGTAATCATCAATGAACTGCTTTGGAAAGGCTTGAAAGCAAGGATGTGCATAAATATCTTCTCTATACTGGAAATGGGGCAAAGGAATAAAAAAAGGCAAGGTATAATAGTTAGTACCATCTTGTAGTGAATCAATGTCTTCTTCATTGTGCAGACAAAGATTTTATTGTTTTTTGTCGCCAATTTCTTTATCCTAACAATATTTCTGAGTTTCTTGACTTGATTGATATTCATGGACCACTCATATCCCCATATGCAAAAAGGGTCAAACAGTGGGTCAGAACCTCTGATAGCAGGACCTACATGTGCAAGACCAAATTGTTAAAAACCTAAGTATTAGAATGGTTCCTGCAATTGCACAATAATGTGCTATTAGACAACGGACCATGCATGTGCTAACCTCGATTGTAAACATCAGTGCTTCCCATTATATTGTTTACCTACAACACATATAAGGTAGTTAGTCCTCAGGTTAAGTAAGGGTTCGCATGCTATCAGTAAAATATGTTGATGAAAAATAAGCACATTGCAGATTCATCAGATTAATTCAAGCCACATGGAAACCCATTTATGCAAACCAAGCAAGATTAAGAACTACGAAATATAGCACTTGTATATGTTTCTCGTGTATTAAGTGCATCCAAATTCGATTTATTCCTCACATGCACAACAATACAATATTCCAACGATGACAATTGGACATCGCATTGCAGAATTGAACCAAGCAGTTAACTAAACACCACAACAAATGAACCAAACATTAATTGATCACCACATTGCACAATATAACATACTCCTAATAGAAGATCAAACAATTAACGGAACCAAGCATGCTTAACAACTTGAAAATATAGCAATTATATTTGTTTCTCATGTATTTAGTACAGCCAAATTTGATTTACTTCTCACTTGGTATACAATAACAGAATGCACCCACAACTGTTGAACATCACATTGCAGAATTGAACCAAACAGTTAACTAAACACCACTACACAAATGAACCAAACGTTAACTGAGCAACCCATTGCACAATGTATAACCAAACCAAGCATGCTTGACAACTTGGAAATATAGCAATTGTATTTGTTTCTCATGTATTTAGTACAGCCAAATTCGATTTACTTCTCACATGGTATACAATAACAGAATGCACCCGCAACTATTGAACATCGCATTGCAGAATTGACACAAATAGTTAACTAAACACCACAACACAACGAACCAAACGTTAAATGAGCACCACATTACACAATGTACAGCCAAACCAAGCATGCTTGACAACTTGGAAATATAGCAATTGTATTTGTTTCTCATGTATTTAGTAAAGCCAAATTCGATTTACTTCTCACATGGTATACAATAACAGAATGCACCCACAACTATTGAACATCGCATTGCAGAATTGACACAAATAGTTAACTAAACACCACAACACAACGAACCAAACGTTAAATGAGCACCACATTACACAATGTACAGCCAAACCAAGCATGCTTGACAACTTGGAAATATAGCTATTGTATTCATTTCTCATGTATTTTGTATTCGATTTATTTCTCACATGGAAGACAATACAAAATTGCAACCTAAAGAATTGAACATCACATTTGTAGAATTGTACCAAACAGTTACCTGAAGACGACAACTAATTAACAAAACAGTTAACAAGTGAGCACCACACTGCAATATAGAACATATACACAGGAGCAACAGATTGCATGGTAAAATTAGATAGCACAATTCACTAGAATTTGTTAAGGAAAGGCGGGAGGAGCACACGCAACGGGTAACCGAGCATACTTAACTGGTGTAGCTAGAAAATGGCAAGGTGCTCCTCCAAGATCTGGGGGTCGGCATGAATGGTAGCAATCATGACCTCATCCGCGCGTGCGGCCATGATTTGCTTCTCTGCTGCCAAATGCTCCTTGAGATCCTGGCTATACTGCGTGCACCATGGCTTAGTGATGGTGCTTATTTGGTGGAGGGGTCAGTGATTTGGGCGGAAGGTGTCGCGCTCGCACCGGTGGTCGGGGCATGTGGGATGTGGAAGGAGGAGGAGGACGGGGTTCAGGTGTGGATTACCTTCCTGGATAGGCGAGCCCGAGCAGCATGAAGGAGGGTCGCCTGTGAGGAGGTGGCGCTGCAAGCAAGGAGTGAACATTGCAAAAGGAAGGCGGAAACAGGGGAATGTGGATTTTGGTAAGGGGGAGGGGCGAGGAGGTAGATATTTCTACGGAAGCCAAAAATTTGGAATCGCTTCAGCGAAAAACTGGCGCGCAAAGTGTCATCAGACACGGTCCCTTATTCAGAACAGTGTATGATACGTGAACATCACAAACGGTTCAGATAGCTTAACCCATGTGCGATGAGTTTGAACGTCAAAAATTTGGTTCCAATTTCCCTGGTTACAGTGCTCATCCACGTCATTGCATAATTTGGGTACACAAAGGAGACAATAGCATAGCCACACTTCTTAATCGAGCAAGTTCAGCAATTAAACAGAGCTAGCTGGCCTAAACATTACCCTAAGAAATTAAAGACCAATGCTCTTAATTAAACAAAACAAAGAGTACTACTACGGATGGTGCTCGTCGATCTCCGCCACCTCCTCCATGTCCAGGTTGCGCCTGACGGTCTCCTGGAGAAGGAGCTCAATGGCATCCATTGCACCATATTAGGCAAGCATCTCGCCATCCGCGTCCGCCGTCTCTTTGGAAAAGGCCGCCACGAGCTGGGTGTGGGCGGCCGCAATTTGGGCTTGGACGGCTCCGTCGTTGCAAGGTATGCGGCGGAGGAACGGACGGCTGCTCGAACGCTCTCGGCGATTGCCAACTCTTCGGCCGTGGGTTGCCGACCATTGTCGGAGAAGCTTCGTTCAATTTATGCGGTGACCATCATGAGCTAGGCATGGGCGGCCTTGACATGGTCGTGGGCGGCCTCCATCAGGGCTAAGGTCGCCGCTGTGGAACAGACAGCTGTTGTGCCGCTCTCGCCAGCTGCTATCCCCGAGGTAGATGTTGTTGCCGCTACCTGAGAAGCAAAAGCGGCCGTTTGGGCTGCCACGGCCGCTCGATCGCAGATTACGGCCGTGCGCAAGCACCTTGTTAGCACGCGCATGGCGGCTGGGTCGCGCTCTCTCCGCAGTCAGCTGCCGAAGTTTCCCTCACGATGCGCGTCCACGTCCCCATCTTTCACCGACGACGATTGAATAGTGAAATGATATTTGGGGAGCGAGCTAGTGTGCTTGACACGCTGGCTGTGGACTGTAGCCGACGTACCTTCTTGCGTAAGCCATAGGCATACTATACACCCACGGTGCTCCAGGATATTTTGTACTGCATCTCACACGGTTGGTGATAATAAACTGTGTGGGATCAACTTGATTTTTAATTTTGATTTGAATTATAGAATGGGGTCACAGCGGCAATGGATGGTGTTTGAATTGCTAGACCTTTTATCTGCAGTGAACATGCAACTATATGTGTGTTGTAAAAAATGGAATTGTTCAGGGTTCCTTTGGACATTTTTATATGATAAGTTGGTTTTCTAGGCATTTCAGGTGCACAATTCAAAATTAAACCACATGCTCCAGTCCATAAAAATGGGTTGCAAAATCAAATGTTTGTCCTTGGTTGCAAGCTTAGGTCACATGCAAGAAATGAGAATGAATGTCAAACACCTTGACACTGTCGCTCAGCCGCTAGAGAAACATGCTTTTAACATTCTAGTAAATTGAAAACTCGTCTGAAATTCATAAAACTTGGCATGATATCATGGAATGGCAGCGACATGCTATGGTAAAAATATTGTCCCGTTTGGGGCAGGTGTGGGGTATAAGCGCGCTTCTTGCAAACCAGAGCTTCTCTCACAACAAGCCTGATGGTTTCAGTAGGGTACGTGCCACCTTGGGGGACGAAACAATATATGTTGCCTCTTCTTACTTTGAAAATGTTTCCCATGTCAACATAGAACAACATGAGTGTTTTGTCAATTTTTGGGATTTCTCAGGGTTTGTTTTGACATTTTCATGCATTAATTGTGTTTTTGATGCATTTATGAGCACAATTCAAATTTGAACTACATGAACATGCTCTATTGCATATAAATTGGTTGAAAAATCAAATTTGTAGGTCCCATGCAAGAAATGGGAATGAATGTCAAACACCCTTCCACCGTCACTCAGCCGCAAACATTGAGATTCCTGGTTTTCAAATTCTAGTAAATCCAAAACTCATCTGATATTCATGAAACTTGGCATGCTATCATGTGCCATGTTAAAAATATTGTCCCATTTGGGGCAGGTTTGGGGATATGCTTCTCACAAACTAAAGGCTCTCACAACAAGCCTGATGTTTTCGGTAGGGTACGTCCCACCTTTGGGGACGAAATGATATCCGCTGCCTCTTATTTCTTTCAAAAAAATTCTAGTGTCAACATAGAACAATAGGAGTGTCGTCTCAATTTTTGGGATTTTTTGGGGTTGACATTTTTATCCATCAATGCGTTTTCAATGAATTTATGAGCACAATTCAAATTTGACCTACATGCACATTCTCTAATACATATAAATTGGTTGAAAATTGAGATCTGTGTCCTTGGTTGCATGCTTAGGTCCCATGCAAGAAATGGGAATGAATGCCAAACACCCTGCCACCGTCACTTGGCTGCAAACATTGAGATTCCTGGTTTTTAAATTCTAGTAAATCCAAAACTCATCTAAAATACATGAAACTTGGCATGCTATCATGGAGCGGCATCAACATGCCATGGTAAAAATATTTTCCAATTTGGGGCAGGTTTGGGGATATGCTTCTCACAAACCAAAGGTTCTGACAACAAGCCTGATGGTTTCGGTAGGGAACATCCCACCTTTGGGGACGAAACTATATCCGCTGCCTCTTATTGCTTTCAAAAAATTTCTAGTGTCAACATAGAACAATAGGAGTGTCGTGTCAATTTTTGGGATTTTTTAGGGTTTGTTTGGACATTTTTATGCATTAATTGAGTTTTCGATGCATTTATGTGCATAATTCATATTTGAACTACATGCACATGCTCTAATGCATATAAATTGGTTGAAAAATCAAATCGTTGTCCTTTGTTGCATGCTTAGGTCCCATGCAAGAAATGGGAATGAATGTCAAGCACCCTGCCACCGTCACTCGGCTGCAAACATTGAGATTCCTGGTTTTTAAATTCTAGTAAATCCAAAACTAGTCTGAAATTCATGAAACTTGGCATGCTATCATGGAGCGGCATCGACATGTTGTGGTAATTTTTTTGTCCCATTTGGGGCAGGTTTGGGTATAAGCTTCTCACAACAAGCCTGATGGTTCCGGTAGCAGTGTCCCACCTTCGGGGACGAAATGATATTCGCTGCCTCTTATTGCTTTCAAAAAATTTGTAGTGTCAACATAGAACAACAGGAGTGTTGTGTTCAATTTTGCAATTTTTCGCCATTCGTTTAGACATTTTTATACATTAACTAGGTTTTCTATGCATTTTATTTGCATAATTCAAATTTGAACTACATCCACATGCTCCAGTGCATATAAATTGGTTGAAAAATCAAATCTTTGTCCTTGGTTGCATGCTTAGGTCCCATGCAATAAATGGGAATAAATTTTTAACACTAGGGCACTATTGATTGCCGGCAAAACGTTGAGATACTTTGTTTTTAAATTCTATCAAGTCCAAAACTCGTTTGAAATTCATGAAACTTGGCATGCTATTATGGAATGGCACCCGACATGTTGTGGTATTTTTTGTGTCCATTTTGAGAGAAGAAGCACTCGAATAACAGCCAACAAAGGCATTTTCAAACAAATAGCTGCCACTCTAACCTCGCAAACGTTTGTATAATTTAAATCATGTGTGTTATGTTAACCATTCATGTGATGCCACGTGTCTTCGTTCTAATGGCTATAGGAGGTGCCGTGCGGACAACTGCTTGACTGAACGGGAGGTATGAGAGCGTATCATTTCATCCACTGCTGCTCCAGACGATCCCTCTCGAAGTGGTGGTTCTCCTCGTATATCTCCTGATTCCTTGCCTCTGAGGCAGCATGTGTCGCGACCACGGCAGCAGTAAGGCTCTTTGCATGCTCGACGAGGCACTCCTCCTCCTCCAGCAGGAACTCAGTGTAGCATGCAAGATCGCTGATGCACGTGCCAGCATCCACCTCGGCCTCCCACCTTTGGGCGGCGGTGGCAGAGCGGGTGTTGACCCCGGCAGTAGATGGTGGGTTGGCGGCCAGGGCGGCTGACGATGGGGTGGAGGCCACGACCACCACCTCCCGCCTTCGGGCCGTGGTGGCAGAGCGGGTGATGGCCACGATGGCCGGTAGTGGGGTGGCAGCCATGACGGCCACCTCCCGCCTTCGAGCCGCGGTGGCGGAGCGGGCGATGGCCCTGGCTTTCGACGGTGGTGTGGCGGCAACGGTGGACGGCAACAGTTGCCGATGGGCACCGGTGGCGGAGCATGTGGTGGGTGTTCCGCGCAAACCCAACAGGGACGCCATGCACACTACACTACGCCAGGGACAGCGCTTCCGCTGCGGTGTAGCCTCCCAGCTGGAGCTATCATATATGACGGTGGAGTGTCTGAGCGACCACGACGGATCGGTGCCATTGGCGATTGTGGGAGAAGCATACGAGATAAGCAATAGGGAGGGAGGGGAAAATGCGATGCAGGACTCGCCGACTGTGAGGGTTTTTATAGCAAGCTGGTAAGCATTGGGATTTTAGGGGATTACACCCAGTCGGGCACGAAGTTTGCGCGGGAACCTGCGAGGTTGCGCGGGAACGGGCTCATCGACGATTCATTGGTGCCACTGTTTGGCCAAAAGAACGCTCCCGCGCGCTGCACAAGCTTGCGCTATAAGCCGTCTGCGGCAGCGGGGTGACAAGACGTGCAAGAGGAGGACGAAAGGCCAAGTACACATAGGATTAATAAAAAAATGTTTGCGATGGAATTACCTACTATACACCATTCCTGGTTTATAAGTAGGATTTAACTAATAAAATACGAATGCATGTTGCCAAAGATTATATAGTTGGATTCGTATTTGAACAGAGTTTCCAATTATATAATTTTCATAACATGCATTAACATTTTGTTGGTTAAATTTGACCGCAAAGTATGGCACATAATATAAAGGGGACTATAGACCAAGACAGAGGTAGTAGCACACGGCCGCTCTCTACGCAGCGATGCAAGTGTCGGATGGCTTGTAGGCGACCATTTCCTACGTGTTCAACTGCTCTATGCATGTGGTTGCTTGCGGTTGAGGCGGTCGCGGCGTGATCTGCCCTCTTGCGTCCCTCCGGGTGCTTTGCCCTCGTCCCTCCATGTGTGCTGCCAGTGTTTGGGGCCAGTGCACGATCACGCACATTCCTGTGCATGCAGTTGCGCCGGGCGTGGCTCCACAATGCAGTTACCCGATGCAAAAACTGACATGCGGACATGCCGAGAATCCAGGCCGCCCGGCCCCCATTTATTCCTGCGGCCATTTAGCTTCATCTCTCGCGTCACATGACACAATAAGCACCTCCATGATGACACATACAGAGAGGACATCCAGTGGTTCCAATGGCGATCCCCGTGGCTCCAATGGCACTCCTAGCGGCCGACGACGAAAACGGTGGGCAGTTCACCATGCATCACGTAGTGGACACCCACATAAGGGGGAAGGCCCTCTTGGTGGTGTACACGAATGATCTGGTGTCAGTGGAGAGGTCCATCCAAACTATGGAGCAGTTCCTTGCCGAGGACAAGTACCAAGTGGTCGGCTTCGACCTCGAGTACACCATCGGTCGTGCCGGGCACGATCAGAAGGTTGCCGTTGCCCAGTTGTGTGTGCGACATGACATCCTCGTCTACCACTACCACCTGGCCACAAGGCCTTGCGAGCGTTTCTCCAGTTTTATCAACAGCTCCGACTACAAGTTCGTTGCGGTGGACACCACCAATGATCTAAAAGCTCTCAAGGTTTCGGGCTTGAAATGCCCGAACCTTGTCAACATCCAGGACCACTACAAGGTCTGGAGCAGCACCAAGAACAAATTGAACTCCCTGGTTGACCTTGCCTCGACCATCATCGACCTCTACTACATGAAGATGAAGGATGAGAGCAAGAAGGACAAGGACACCTGGCACAATGTTTGGCATCAGAGACTGGATGAAGAACATGTCAAGTACACCGCCAATGACGCATACACAAGCTACGAGATGTACAAGCGGATCATTGACATGAGTAAGTGTCTTGTTCATGACCCAGCCGAGGGATCGAGCCACAGAGCAGTGGCGGGAGCGTCACAAGAAGTAGATGACTAGACGATCGTTTCTCCTACTTTAGAATGCATGCAATTGTTTATTGAGGTGTGTGTGAATGATCTATATAGTCACTTATGTAATTGGATGTTTATTTGAATGATATATATATACATGTTATTCTTCTATAGACAGAGCAAATCACACGGCTTATTAGCAACAATCATTTGTGTTATTATTGGTCTTCGCACACAATTCTGATCACGGACCTGTTTGTTGCGTATCACACACATATTGTTCAGTTGAACCGTTTCCATTGTGTTGCGCAATAAAGGCTGCAAAGAGGGATCTACAGCAGCAAGGACTAGCTTCCCTACCGATAGCTCATCTAACAAAACTCCCAAGTTAAGTGTGCTAAGGCTGAAGTAGTCATGAGATGGGTGATCGGATGTGAAGTGGACTCAATATTAACTAGTTGGATGGGAAACTACAAAGGTTTATTATACACCTTTGTATTATAAACCTTTGAACTGACCCATCCCATCTAGTTAATATTGAGGTCTTTGTTTTGTAATTTTTGACATTTTTTGTTTTCTGAACACATGTTGATTGGCTTGAAGAAGGTCTATCTCGTTACTTTTTGATAATTGTTTATACGCAAGCAACTAGTTTGCATATTTCAAAGTTTTTTGTACAAAAAAATCGCTTACGAACTTACTATAGTAACTGTCTGTGTTATAATTTCTCATCGCAAACAGTTCATCCGAGTGGGCTGTTTGCTGTGTATCACACACATCTGGTTTACACGAATCGTTTGTGTTCTTTTGGCTGATCGCAAATGCCTCATATCACACACATCTTGTTAAGTTGAACCATTTCCGTTCTCTTGCTTAATCGAAAACAGTTTGTCCGAGTGAACCGTATGCCGTATATCACACACACCTTGATCTGGCTGACCATTTCTGTTGCATTCCCTAATAGCACACAGTTCCTCAGAGGGAACTATATGTCGTATATTGCACACACATTGATATGGCTGCCAGTTTCTGTTGTTCTTCCTCATCGCAAACAGTTCTGCTAGATCAACCATATGCCCTGCATCGCACACGCAACTAAAATCGGAACCATGTTTGATGCATCGGTCATCGCAAATGTTTTGGACATTTTTTACGGTTCTATAACACCACCGTTTGCGATTATTGCATCACACACAGTTTCTCGAAGGGTCTCTCATCGTAGTGTCGCATTAGCAGCATCCTGCAGTAGTGTGCCCTGGCTGGCCATGATACACCAGGGCGTGCCACCCCCTCCAAGCGCTCCCTGGTGGGTTGTGATCACCTCGTGGTTCCTTGATCCTAATTCCAACTCCATCAATACCTATTTTCTTAGAAAAAATAGGGGAGGAAGTTTCATCGTGTTTTACAAAATGGAGCCACCGCCATCTCCTGTTCTTCATCGGGAGGCCAGATTTGGAGCCCGTTCGGGGCTCTAGAGAGGGGAATCTTCAGTCTTCGTCATCACCAACCCTCCTTCATCACCAATTCCGTGATGCTCCCCATCGGGAGTGAGTAATTCCTTTGCGGGCTCGCTGGTCGGTGAGGAGTTGGATGAGATTCATCATGTAATTGAGTTAGTTTTGTCAGGGCTTGATCCCTAGTATCCACTATGTTCTGAGATTGATGTTGCTATTACTTTGCCATGCTTAATGCTTGTCACTAGGGCTCGAATGCCATGAATTCAGATCTGAACCATTTATGTTTCACCATTATATCTATGTTCTAGATCCGATCTTGCTAGTCATATGCACGTGCTATGTGTTATGATCTGATCAACCCTGGTGTTACAATAATCAGGATACTTTTCGGTGTTGACCGTAGTTTGAGGACTTCATGTATTCACTATGTGTTAATGCTTTGTTTTGGTTCTCTATTAAAAGGAGTTTGTAATATCCCTTAGTTTCCTTATGGACCCCGCTGCTATGGGAGGGTAGGACAAAAGATGGCATGCAAGTTCTTTTCCATAAGCACGCATGACTATTTACGAAATACATGCCTACATTATATTTCTGAAGTAGAGCTAGTTCTGTATGGCCCTAGGTTATGATTGTTATATGATGAATATCATCCAACGAATCCACCAATCCAATGCCTACGAGTTTTCCACATATTGCTCTTGCTAAGTTACTATTGCTATTGCTACTGTTCCAACTACTACAAAACTGTTACTGCTGTTACTGTTACCACTGTTACTATTACCACTGCTATCAAAACTATTATATAATTGTGCTACTGATCACTTTGCTACATATATTTAATCTCTAGGTGTGATTGAATTGACAACTCAACTTCTAATACTTGCAAATATTCTTTGGCTCCCCTTGTGTCGAATCTATAAATTAGGGTTGAATACACTACCCTCGAAAACTGTTGTGATCCCCTATACTAGTGGCTTATCAATGGATTGTGATTGTTCCAGTGACCGAACTCATAGTTTGTTTGTTTCCAAAGAAGTTTATGTTTCATACTTTTGTTTTGAATAAATTGTTACTTTAGCATGAGAAGTTTTATGATGATATATTGCTGCCATGATAATGAACATGATGATTTCATGTCTGTATTTTATTCTTATTGACACCTCTCTTTATCTAAACATGTGGTCATGATTATTGATTGAGGCTTTCGCTAGAGGTCAAGCAAGGTTAAGCTTGGGGGAGTTGATACGTCCATTTTACATCATGTTTTCCTACTGTTATTTATTCCATTTTGGATTGTTACTCACATTATGATGCTATTCGTATGCCTTTTCTCTCTTATTTTGCAAGTTTCACATGAATAGGGAGATTGTGGGCAGCTGGAATTCTAGACCGGAAAGGGCTACAACAGAGATAGCTATTCTGCATAACTCCAAAAGACCTAAAAATTTACAAAGTTATTTTGGAATATATAAAAATCAGAAGAAGACTTTCGGGATGAAACGCCGTGGTCTCAAGGAGGAACATGGGCAGGAGCACTTATTCTCTTTGGTGGAGCGATTCCGCCGAGGAAACTTCCCTCCGGGAGGGGAAAATACAAGCCATCGACAACACCAACGATCCTCTTATCATGGGAGGGACAACCTTCATCAACATATTCACTAGCACCATCTCATCTCAAACCCTAGTTCATCTCTTGTACTCAATCTTTGTCTCAAAACCTCAGATTAGTACATGTGGGTTGCTAGTAGTGTTTATTACATTTTGTAGTTGATGCCAGTTGGTTTATTTGGTGAAAGAATATATGTTCAGATCCTTAATGATATTCAATACCCCTCTGATCTTGAATATATATGATTTGTGAGTAGTTACTTTTGTTCTTGAGGACATGGGAGAAGTCTGGTGATAATTAATCATGTGAATTTTGTATTCGTTTGATATTTTGATGATATGTATGTTGTTGCTTCCTTTGGTGGTGTCATGTGAACATTGACCACGTGACACTTCACCATCCTTGGACCTAAGGGAAGGCATTATGGAGTATAATTAGATCATGGGTTGCTAGAGTGACAGAAGCTTAAACCCTAGTTTATATAGTATTCTGTAAGGGGCTGATTTAGATCCATATGTTTCATGCTATGATTAGATTTATCTTAGTTCTTCTGTCGTAGTTGCGGATGCTTGTGAGAGGGGGTAATCATAAGTGGGAGGGTTGTTCAAGTAAGAACAACACCCAAGCACCGGTCCACCCACATACCAAATTATCAAAGTAGCGAACGCAAATGAAAAAAACATGATGAAAGTGACTAGATGATACCCATGTGCCCTCAAGAATGCTTTGATTGTTATAAGAGAACATTTCGGCCTATCCTTTGCTATAAAAAGGATTGGGCTACCTTGTTGCACCTTTGTTACCATTGCTACTTGTTGCTCGTTACAAATCCTTGCTATCAAACTACCTGTTACCGATAAATTCAATGCTTGGAGAGAATAAATTGCTGAAAATTGCCTGCCATTTCCTTTTGCTCCTCGTTGGATTCAAGACTCTTACTTATCGAAAGGACTACGATTGGTCCCCTATACTTGTGGGTCATCAGCAACCTTGATCAAGTTTTGCGAAGATGTGAAGGAACTAATATTGTCTTGAATTTAGAGAAGTGCAACTTTATGGTGAATGAAGGTATAATACTTGGTCATAAATTTTCTGAATGAGGTATTGAGGTAGATAAAGCTAAGGTTGATGCAATTAATAAAATGCCATGTGCTAAATATATTAAAGATATAAGAAGTTTCCTTGGTCATGCTGGTTTCTATAGAAGATTCATTAAAGATTTCTCTAAGATTTCTGGGCCGCTAACTAATCTCCTTCAAAAAGATGTTCCATTTGTTTTTTATGATTATTGCATAGAAGCCTTTGAAATACTTAAGAAAGCCTTAGTTTTTGCACCTATTGTTCAACCACCTAATTGGAACCTACCCTTTGAAATTATGTGTGATGCTTGTGATTATGCTATTGGTGCTATTCTAGGACAAATAGTTGATAAGAAATTGAATGTCATTCATTATGCTAGTAAGACTCTAGGCAATGCCCAAAGAAATTATGTTTCCACTGAGAAATAATTTTTAGTAGTTGTATTTGCATGTGATAAATTCAGACCTTATATCATTGATTCTAAAGTTACTATTCACACTGATCATGCTGCTATTATATACCTTATGGGCAAGAAAGGTGCTAAACCTAGATTAATTAGGTGGGTTTTATTATTACAAGAGTTTGATCTGCATATTATTGATAGAAAAGGAGCTGAGAATCCCGTAGCAGATAATTTTTCTAGCATGGAAAATGTTCTTGATGACCCGCTACCTATTGATGGTAGTTTTCCAGATGAGCAATTAGCCATTATAAATGCTCCCCATAATAACCCTTTCTTTGTAGACTATGCTAATTACATTGTTGTAACATATATAGCCCCTAGTTTCACATATCAACAAAAGAAAAAGTTCTTCTTTGATGACATTACTTTTGGGATGACCTAGATTTATATAAAGAAGGAGTAGATGTTGTTATTATATGTTGTGTGCTTGTGCATGAAGATGAACAAATCCTACATAAGTGTCATTCTGAGGCATATAGAGGGCACCACGCTGGAGACAGAACTCCACATAAGGACAGTCTGGTTTTTATTGGCCTACTCTCTTGAAAGATGCATGTAAGTTTGTCCTTTCTTGTGATGACTGTCAAAGAATTGGTAATATTGGTTTAATTATTCACTTGTTATCAAACCATTTGATGTTTGGGGCTTTGATTATATCGTACCTTTTCCTTCCTCTAATGGATACACTTATATTTTATTTGTTGTTGGTTACGTTACTAAGTGGGCAAAAGCTATTCCAACTAGTAGTGCTAATCATAACACTTCTATTAAGATGCTTAAAGAAGTTATTTTCCCGAGGTTTGGAGTCTCTAGATAGTTAATGACTGATGGTGGTTCACATTTTATTCATGGTGCATTCCACAAACTTCTTGCTAAATATGATGTCAACCATATAATTCCATCACCTTATCATCCTCAGTCTAGTGGTCAAGTTGAATTGAGTAATAGACAAATAAAATTAATCTTTCAAAAGACTGTTAATAGATCCAGAAAGAATTGGTCTAAGAAACTTGATGATGCATTATGGGCTTCTAGAAATACTTATAAAAACCCTATGGGTATGTCTCCATGTAAAATGGTCTATGGAAAAGCTTGTCATTTACCTCTTGAGTTAGAACATAAAGCTTATTCAACAATTAAGGAACTTAATTATGATTTTAAACTTGCCAGTGAAAAGAGGTTATTTGATATTAGCTCGCTAGATGAATGGAGGACACAAGCTTATGAAAATGCCAAGTTGTTTAAATAAAAGGTTAAAAGATGGCATGACAAAAGAATCCAAAAACGGGAATTTAAAGTAGGCGATCAAGTTATTTTGTACAATTCTTGTTTTAGATTCTTTGCAAGAAAGCTTTTCTCTAAATGGGAAGGACCATATATCATCAAAGAAGTTTATCGCTTGGGAGCTATTAAGATCAACAATGCCGAAGGCACTAATCCGAGAGTAGTTAATGGGCAAAGATTATACATTATATCTCAAGTACGCCCATTAGTGTTGGAACTAATATTATTCAAACTATGACACCGGAGGAACACATAAAAGAGACCTTTTGGAACACTCCAGAACCCTGAAAAAGAGTAGGTATGTGATACGGTAAGTAAACCGACTCTAGAAATTCCATAAAAAATATTTCTGTCCATTTTGGAATATTGAAAGAAGACACAAAAATAAGAACCAGCAGAGGGGACCCACGAGGAGGTCACAAGGCAATAGGGCACGCCCTACTCCCTGGGCACGTCAGGTTGCCTTGCTGGCCCCTCGTGTGCCATCCCGACTCTGTTTTCTTCCAAAATATTTGTTTTGCAAGATAAAAATTCATTTTATATACTCCCGTATGTTTTGACCACCGCATCGCAAGTTTCTCCTCCGTTCTTGGTTTGGGCCGTTTTCTGTCAGGATTTCAAGGCCAGACATCATTTCACCTTCCTCCTCCAACAACGTGGGAGACGATGCTTGGTTGATACGGATGGAACTCATGAGAGAGCAGGTCAAATAGGTTACCATGGAAGAAGATGATGGAGAATCACTTGAAGTTCACCCCCAGCTTCGTAGAGGGGCACTCTTGCTAGTATCTCCACCACGCCAACCCCCCATCAAACCATGAGGTCGACTTTGAGCCAAGGAGATCAAGAGTTGCTTGAGGGACCTGCCCCCAGGAGGCCTTTACACAGGTTACACCGAGACAATTTTCATAACTTGGTTCATAATAATGGGGTTGAGAATACTCCTCGTATGCACATACCTTCCAATTGGGACATCTCTTGTCCAGGTGAGAGTGATGCATGAAAGAATGCTTGGGGTCCGGAAACAAGCACCTTATGGTTGAAATTCAAAAGAATGTTGAGCTTATCCATCGTGTACTCTGAGAAATTCATAGTTTGAAGGAGAACCCAATGAACATTATGAAGGACCAGTCCACTACCTCATCACCACCTTCACTAAAGAAAGACACTTGAGCACATGGGTATGGGCACCACCCTTGACTAGTTCCAAGCTTGGGGGAGGTGCCCCGTATCGTATCATCACTATTTATCATCATTATCTATCTTAGTTTGATCCTTGGTTATTTCATGATTTAGAAGAATAAAAGTTTCGTATGGTTTCTTTTTTGCTTTGAGTGCTTGCTTTGTGTCCTATTTTCTATGTAATTGAGTGTGAGAATTATATAATAAAGATTAGTTTGAGTTTTGTTTCTTTACATTCTTGCTTCAATCTCAATATTAAAAAGAAATAAAAGATCATATGCTAATCCCATGCGGGAGTAATAACTTGACATAGAAAGAGTATGGTTGATAAAAGTTTTTGGGAATTAACAAACATATTATTGGTCATGGATGCAATTCATGCAAAATTATTAAAGGGAGAGGAGATTCACATATGAATATACTATATTGGACATCTTTTATGATTGTGAGCCCCCATCAAATATTTTTATGTGGTCAAATAGTTGATGCTGGACATACATTCACATAGAAATTATATTGTCATGGATCCTCTAACATGTGGTGCTTGTTTAGAACTTTTTGCTACCAAAATTCGCACTAAGTAGAGATACTACTTGTGCATCCAAAACCCTTAAACACAGTTCCTTTCCATGAGGGTCCACCATATCTACCTATGGATTGAATAATATCCTTCAAGTAGTTGTCATCAGTGCATAAAGCAATAAAAATTGCTCATAAATATGTATGATCTTTTATTGTAAAGGAAAATAAGCATTATACGATCTTGTGATGGCAAAGAAATAAAAACGACAGACTACATAGTAAAGGTTGCCATCATAAGGGCAATATAAAGGGACGTTCATTTACATTAAGAGCTTGCACATCCAAAAATTAAAAGCATGTGACAACCTCTGCTTCCCTCTGTGAAGAGCCTATCTTTTACTTTTTCGTATCTACTTTTATTCAAGAGTCAATAATGTTTATCCCTATTCTGTTCTATTTTATTCTCTAGTTGGCAAGCATCATGTGGTGTATATATGTCTATTTGAGACGCAGGGTGAAGAATAAGTAATTCTTCTCCCTGGTCAGTTCATCGAGCCAGACGTTGTGCTCAACCAAGCCAAGCGGAACCAAGCCAAGTCACCATCCCAACTCCGTAAAATTATATTGCCGGCGAAGTAATTTACCTTTACGCTATTGACTCACGGATAGTCTAAGGAGCCATCCCACTCCCCACGTCCTTTCCTAATCAACATCGGGCAGTTTAGAGTTAGTCTCGACGGCGACCAACACGATGTGGGCAGCCGACGTGTAGACGATGGAGAGGTGCTCGGTGGTTTGCTCAGGGGCAAGTCTTTGATAGGAAGTTTCCACTCCGTCACCTCGGTGAGCCCCCGTCTTCCTCCTCCGCCGCCGCCTCCACCTGCAGGATCCCCCTCGTAATGGCCTTTCCTGCCTGTCTCGCCTGGTTGTACGTTGTCGGCCGGTACGCTCGCGCCCTCCCTCTCCTCCCCAGACCTCTCCTCCACTCAGCAGCTCTGATCTCGCCTTGATTCAATCGCATGCTATGGCAGGACGTGCAGACCCGGGCGACCCTCTCCGGTCAGGCTCTCCGGCCTCCTCGAGAAGAGCAGCAGCAATGTGCAGATCTCTCAATCACCCTCTCTGCCCACCTCTCGTTTTTCTCTATTTTTCCTAACGGTGGCACTTGATTGCAGCTCCCAAGGAGATCTTGTTGGACGACAAGCTGAGGGACCCGGTATGCACGTAATTTATTGGTTCCCGTGGCTTTCTGGTGTTACTTGTTCTTCTGGTTTGTTGATTAGAATTTTGAAATGGGTTGTTTGGTGTTCGAGGATGGAGGGATTGAGAGGAAGATCGTCGAGGTGGAGATGGACATTGACAAGGCGAAGAGCGAGGTGTAGTTCTGGGGGAATGGGGCTCGTGCTGGTAGCCTGGTACCGAGGGTTCCAACAGAAAGAAGTTCCTTGTCATCATTTGAGTTTACACTAGCTTTGGCTCACATAAAAAACACCACCCGAGCACCTCTCCATGTGCCGTCATGTTTACATCTTGAATATTTTTCTTGATTCAGTAAAAAATGCTTTAACTCTTTCTTTTGTGTTGACATACACTCACATTAAGGATTGAACTCGCGGTCATATATATGGTCTAATTATCAAATCACAGAAAGGAGAGGAGGAAGCTGAGCTCCGCCTTTTTTCTGTCCAGGAGAGAAGGTTATTTTTTCTTTTTGAGTGAAACCTGCACCTTGTATTGGGTCTGGAGGAAAATTGTCTCTTCGTCTATAGTTGTTGTATCTTAGTACTCCATAGTGTACTGCCAGTACCATGGCATACCAATTGTTCGGACAGATCAAAAGGCAAGTTAAAGGTCAATTAAATAAATGCTACTGTACTCCCACATCTCACATCTCATTACTTGAAACACATTTATGCAGTCACGCATCTCACCTTGATTTTTCTTCTTCTGAAATTTGCTTGTATTGGAACTATATGCATTTGTATTGTCTAACTTGTTATGCTCGTTGGTTGAATTTTCAGCATTCGAATCCTCCTCAAAGGAGAAACAGGGCATTAGCTAGTACCATAAATGACAAGATAGCTTGGCCATGACTCGATCAATTTGCCTAGGTCCAAGTCCAACCCTCACAAGCTTCTTCATTTGTAACAAACATCAATCTCGGTAGCGTTAGTTGAAGAGCCCGTGTTCTACAGTCTAGGAAAAAGATACAGAGGAAGTCATTGCCGCTACTCCTACTAGAATACTCAGTCGAAGAAGAATATTGACTTTATCAACATGTTAATGTCATAAATGTTATTGCTCGGCTACTTAGTTGCGAGTGTTTTTTCTTTCTGTTTTTTAAAAGAGACCAGCATTTACAGATCTATGGTATACATGTCTCTGCCAGTGTCTCCCTGTCTATGCATTTTTTTAGGTAACAATGTCTGTTATGAATGCATCTCTGGAGCAGCCATGTTCAATCTCAGTTAAAAAATTATAAGTTCATAAAAAACATGAGCATGCCTAAACATTTCAAATTCTTTGGAACAAATGCAAAACCTCTGAATCAATCTCAAGTTCCAACTCATTGCCCCCCTATCAAAAATAAGCCTACTATCAAAATAAATAAGAAAGAGATTACTCCAAGAGCGGAACCCCAAATTAAACACATCACATTTAAAATATTCCATTGAGGCAATTTTAAACAGATCACAAAGTACATCTCATTTGTTGATAACAATGTCAGCAAACACAAAGAATCATTTTTTCGAAAAGGACGCAAAGAATCAATAGACACAGCACATGCATTTTCTGCCTAAAGAGAGCACTCATGTCGCCATGTATTTCAGTATCTCACCTCGGTGTTACTGTCATCCTCATTGTCGAGGGGGGTGGCGAGGAGAAGCACGCCGGGCCATTCCCGATCCGCCACAGACGATGTCCTTGTGGTCGTGAAGCAGGACGTCGCCGAGAAGGTAAGCATTGTGCACGTTGTGAACATGTCCAGCTAAACTGGTTGTGAACAACTAAAATGGAGGGGGGAATGAAACAAAAATCAATACGAACGCCCGTCTCCCGGCGCTGCGGGAGCGTGCGCCGTGCTCACGCGCTTGCACGCGGCGCCATTCTTCCACTGGTAGGCGCAGGGAGGAGCTCATGGTCTTGGAGTCATGTCGGGGCGGCGAGCTGCCGAAGCTCCTTCGGCCACCCCGCCTGTGTCCATCGCTTGTCATCGGGGCCAGCTTTTTTTTGGCTATGCACCCCGCGAATGATGGCCGGAGGGATCTCGATTCTCACCAGAGGGTGCTAGATTGCTGCGGAGGGGAAAAGAAATTTGCGGATGCGAACCCTAAATCGGCAAAGTTCTGGTATATATAGCAGGTTTGGCAGAGTTTTTACGTGCCGCCCGTAAGGAATTTATAGGCCGAGCTGTTTTTACCATATCTGATCAGGCCAGTTTTTCCCCGGATCCTGCTAGAGATGCTCTAAAGTAGAGATGGTGCTTGGACGCTCTCCACTCTACCGGTTTTCTCGCGGAGTTGATCGGAAGCTCCTTTTTTTCTAAAATATCCACGCTATCATTTTTCTCCTGGAGTTGATCGGAAGCTCTTTTTTTCCTCAAAGAAATTATACAGATGAGAGGAATATGTGCTAGAGCAGCTAAAGCTCATGCAGGTAGACACATTTTGAAAGAAGTGTTGTATAAAAGAAGGGACATATTTTGAAAGAGGTTTTCCAAGAAAGAAGGGATTTAGTTGGTTGGGTCCACGTGTTTTGCATGGTCCAAATTTACTCCAGTACATTCCTATCCCAGCTGCACATCAGGTATATTAACACTATATAAGAAGATTTTTTTTCTTACGGCCAGTCAGCCACTTTGGCTAGCCGGTATGTTTCCTCATCTCAGGAAGTAACTTACCCAGGGAGGTCGTAAGATTACCTCGCATCTGTATTACATATAAGCTGGATTTGGTGTGGGAACCGATTCCTTTTCCACGTTGTAATTTTATCTCCCAGCCCCCTTTTTCTTACTGCCTGGTTGGAGTGTGAGTGGTTTGGCTGGGGTGAGGAATAACTATTCCTCACCCTGGGTGATGAATAGTGCGACCATATATATATATATATATATATATATAAACACTATTCTGATCATGGGATGAGAATAGTATTCTGATCACATCCTGACCTGCCCCGCTAGTAGTACGTTGAACTTCCCTATGAACTAGGTTGAACTTCCGCCAACATTGCCCAAATGGGGCTTGCAATATATCATTGGAAAGCTATGGAGTCCAGTATCATGACCCAACTTAAGTTTTTCGCAAAATGTAAGCGGTTTAAGAGCAGTTTTGAAAATCATTTTTTCTTCACACAAAAAACGTGAATCGTATTTTTGATCGCATTTCTAAACCGTTTATCGGAATGAGGCATATAATATGGCGTTGGAAAGCTGATGCAAAACCGCTACTTCCACATGTTGATAGTTTTCTCTAATTCTCTATGGTTAAAGAGTAATTTGAAAAAACGTAAAATTTCATAAACCAAACAGCCGAGTTCGTATTTTCAACATCATTTATAAATGGCTAATCCAATTGAGGCATATGATATGGCGTTGGAAAGCTTATGAAAATGCGCTACTCTTTCATTTTGAAAGTTGTTTCTAATTTTAAACGGTTTAAAAGTAATTTAGAAAACGGTACAAGTCCTACCGAGTTCGTATTTTCGCGCTAATGTTTTAACCGTGCATCCGAATGCAACAAACAATATGGCGTTGGAAAGCTTGGACTAATGCGAAACTTTTTGGTATGTATTGTTTTTCTGAATTCCTTGCGGTTTTAAGTTAGTTCCGAAAATGGCGAAAACTGTGTTTTCGCCATATTTTTTACAAACTTTATCAGAATGGCGCAAATAATATACCGCTGAAAAGCTACGGAAAATGCGAAACTTTTTCATGTTGACAGTTTTCTCTGATTCCTGGCCGTTTTCAAGTAATTTCAAAAACGGCTAGATCATTTGTTCTGCCTTTATCGTGAAACAGATTCGCAAAAAATGCATCGCGTGAAGTACCTGAACTTCTCGGTATGAAACCTTGAACTTCACTCTGTTTTTCACGTGCTTTTTTCCTCGTATATCTCTATCCACTACTCCTAGCTCTACATCCACTCACCGGAATTGAGCAAGTGATATACCGATGGAAAGCTGATGTAAACACGCAACTTTCCCGTGTTGATCATTTTTTCATACTCGCAATGATTTTAAAAGTTTTTCATCTGAAATTCATTCAGCATAGTAGTTGAACTTCATGCTATTTTCACGTTGAACTTCTGTGACGTATTTTTGTTTGTACACGCGCCTGAACTTCCCTCTGTACGAACCCGACCTTCGGGCTATCTTTGCAACCGTGGCTTCCCCCGCGAATTGTTCTGGTTAGTAGTGTTCTATATGATGTTAGTGTAATCTAGAAAGTTTTTTTAGCAACTAAATACCGGTTTTAAATAGAAATCTTGCTCCCTGGCGGATTTTGCTCTCGGGTCGTGATGAAATTGCGTTTTTTACAATTTTACTGCCTGATTTGTTCGACCTGAACTTCCCCTAGTGCTAGGTCAACATTGCCCAAATGGGGCTTGCGATATACCGTTGGAAAGCTATGGACACCAGTATCATGACCCAACTTAAAATTTTGGCAAAATGTAAGTGGTTTAAGAGCAGTTTTGAAAACCGTTTTTTCTTCATATAAAAAACGTGAATCGTATTTTTGATCGCATTTCTAAACCGTTTATCGGAATGAGGCAAATAATATGGTGTTGGAAAGCTGCTGTAAAACCGCTCCTTCCACATGCTGAAAGTTTTTTCTAATTCCCTATGGTTAAAGAGTAATGTGGAAAATCATAAAATTTCGCAAACCGAACAACCGAGTTCGTATTTTCATTGCCATATCTAAATGCCTAATCCAATTGAGACAAATGATATCGCGTTGGAAAGCTTATGAAAATGCGCTTTTTTCTCATGTTGAAAGTTTGTTCCAATTTTGAATGGTTTAAGAGTAATTTAGAAACGGTACAAGTTCTACAAAGTTTGTATTGTCGATATTTTTTTAATCATACGTCCGAACATAGCAAATGATATGGCGTTGAAAAGACTGAACAAATGTGAAACGTTTTGGTATATATTGTTTCTGCAAATTCATTACGGTTTTATGTTGATTTTGAAAATGGCTAAAAATGTATTTTTACCGTAATTTCTACAAACTTCATCAGAACGGGGCAAATAATATACTGTTGAAAATCTACGAAAAATGCAAAACTTTTTCATGTTGATGGTTTTCTCTGAATCCCAGCCATTTTCAAGTAATTTCAGAAACGGCGAGATCACTCGTTCTGCCTTTATCGCGAAACTGATTCGTCGAAAATGCATTGCGTGAAGTACTTGAACTTCTGTGGCAGTTCTGCCTGAACTTCACTCTGTTTTTCACGTGCTTTTTTTTGCTCGTAGCTCTTCATTCACTCACTAGAATTAAGCAAGTGATATACCGATGGAAAGCTGCTATAAACACGCAACTTTTCGGTGTTGATCATTTTTTCATACACGTGACGGTTTTAAAAGTTTTTCTTATGAAATTCATTCAGTGTAGTAGTTGAACTTCCTGCTGTTTTCACGTTGGACTTCTGTGACATATTTTTTGTTTGTAATTTTCCCATCCATTTTCGTAGTGTTACACAAATGATATTCTTTTTGTATAAACCTCTCTCACAATATTTTCTTAACTTTCTCCGACTGAGGACTTGAACTTACAGAAATGATAACCTATCGTTTTGAAGTAAATTAGAAAATGATGAGATCATGATTTCTGCCTTCATCGCAAATGGAAATGCACTGCGTGAAGTAGTTAAACTTCTCGGGCATGTCTGTTTGAACTTCACTCTGTTTTTGACGTGCTATTTTTTGACATGTTGTTTTTACATTGCATGAAGTAGTTGAACTTCTAGGGCATGTCTATTTGAACTTCACTCTGTTTCACTTTATTTGTATTTTTCTTGTATGAAATACACACCATGTAGTACGTGAACTTTCGGTTGTTATCACTTTTGAACTTCTCTCTGGTTTGAGAGAATTATTTTAAAACACAAAAAAACATATTTTTAATGTATTTTGGACATCTAAAGACATGGTGAACCTCTCTCACAAGAATTTTTTAAACCTTTCCTCGCTGAGCAATTGAACTTCTATCAACCATTATTTTCCTTTATGAGTTGTTTCTAAAAGTGCAAAAAATGGTGCCTTGTTTTTTTATTTTTTCAATAGGTAAATCCTAGGTTTTAATAAACTCCGAACTTCTCTGTTATTTCAATTTGAACTTCACCTTTTTATATTTTGAGTAAAGAATTGTATTCGATTTTTATACGGAAAAAATTGAACATGGAAATAGAAGGTGAACCTCTCTCGCAAGAATTTTTGAACTTCCCCTGACAGAGCACTTGAACTTCAAGCAACAAACTGTTTAAGCTTTTATTTTTCTATACTTTTTATTCTCACCTGAAATGCATTCCTTGAGGTAATTGAACTTCTCATTGTTTTCATTATGAACTTCTGTCACATTTTTGTGCATACATTGAATTACATGCAATTGAAGGTCGGACGTCATTTTTTGCTATTTTCAAACATGTAATTGGAGGTCGGATGTCCCGCAATATTAACTTTGCACCGTGCACGGAGGACCACGTGAACTTCTTGCAACAAACCTTTTAAGCTTTTGGTTTTATATTTTTATATTCTTATCTGAAACGCATTCCCTGTAGTAGTTGAACGTCCCGCTTTTTCTCCTTGAACTTCTGTCACATATTTTTGTTCAACCTCTCTCACAAGAATTTTTGAACTTTTCTTGGGCTGAGCACTTGAACTTCTAGCAAACAAAAATTTTAGCCTTCTCTTTTTTATTCTTTTTTTTCATACAAATGCACACCATGTAGTACATGAACTTCTGATAGTTATCAATCTAAACTTCTTTTGGTTACGTGAAAATATCTGAGTTTTTTATGAATATTAATCTGAATTTCTTAATTCTTTTTTTATGAATTCTGAAGCCCTCTAGTTTTAAAAGTTGAACTTCTTATTATTTTATTTTTGAACTTCTTGTTTCCATTCTTTACTAACGAGGGAAATCTGAGTTTTCTATAATCATCGAACTTCTCCATCTTTCTAATTTGGACTTCCTGTTTTTATTTCTTTTAGTAACGAAAAAAAACCTACTTTCTGATAGACATTGAGCCGCTCCGTCTTTAAATTTGAGCTTCTAGGTTTAGTTTAACAGAGAAAATCTTTTTTGTTAAATTGTTTGAGATGCTTTTTTTATTACCTTCTTTGGGTTTGTAACAAGCATTGAACTTCTTCGTCTTTTTAATTTGAACTTCTTATTTTAGATTATTTTTTCGTAACGATCATCTTGGTTTTGTACTAAAAATTGAACTTCCCGGTTATTTAAATTCGAACTTCTAGGATTTTATATAACCCCTTTATTATAAAAAAGTTGAACTTCTTTGTATTTTTAATTTGACTTTCTTGGTTCTGTAATAAACATTGAACCTCTATGTGTGTGAAATTTGAACCTCTAATTTCTCTTGGAAATATGGAAAAATGCCTTCTTTAAATAATTTTTGAACTACTAAGCGTTTTAAAACTTTTTTAGTTTTTCCTTATTTCTTAATTTTAACTTCTTCATTTTATTATTAATAATGAGAAAACATCTAAGTTTTTTTAACCTTCGAACTTATCTTTTTTTTTACTTTGAACTTCTTAGAAAAAATATGGTTTTAAATAAGCAAACAATTTTCTAGGTTTTTAAATTTAAACTTCTAGGTTTTATGACCTTCTCGGTTATTTCAAATTGAACTTCTAGGGTTTTCAAAATTGAACTTCTATGTTTTTTTGACCTTCTTGGTTATTTCAAAATTTCTATTTTTTAAAATCCATTTTTATATACTTTTTTTGAACTACTCTGTTATTGTGAGTTGGCCTTCTCTCTTATTATTTAGAAACACGGAAAATCTAACTTTAAAAAAATTGATTATTTTTTTATGAACGAGAAAAATCCAAATTTTTAATGAGCATCCAACTGATCTGTTATTTTAATTTGATCTGCTTGGTTTTATTTTCTAGAAAGAGGGAAAATCCATTTCTTTATATAAACATTAGACTAATGTGTTATTTAAATTTGAACTTCTTATTTTTATATTTTATAAACCAAAAATTGGATTACTATTAAATTTCTATTTTTCTCATTGTAAATATTATTTTTCCGTATGTTTCAACCAAAAATATCTAAGTTTTTGCATTTATACTGGTCATATGAGCAAACACCGAAAATAGCGCAAGTATTTTTTCATGAATTGCTATGTTATCCCTGCCCATGAACTTTTCCCCTTTTTTCTTAACGTGATGTTACTCTCTGAAACAAGTACTTTCTCCATTGTAATTGAACTTCGAGTACATTTTTTATAAAATACTTTTTATTAAGTTAACTCTCTTTTTATTTAGATCAACCTTTTCTCTTGTAGCTGTACATAAACTTTTTTTCATTTGCACTTGAACTATCGAGGCAACATACAAAATGAAAACATATGAAGCCTCTACCACATGAAACATACAAAATAGAAATAAACAATGACACTTTTCTCGACAAACCAAATTTTTCTTAACTTGGTCTATGCTCTAGAGGGTTTTCAGGGGAGGGATTAGATGATTTGGTCGTCAGTACAAAGGAAAGAGGAGGGATTTGAGAGCGACTCCCGTGGATAGTTGCTCGCGATGGAACGATTTGTACAGTGAGAAGTTCAATTTTTTGGATAAGAGAAACAAAAACTGATTTGTACAGTGAGAAGTTCAATTTTTTTTGCAGTGTGAAAAGTTGCATTTTTGTTGTGGTTTTCGTGTTGTCTTATTTCTATCTTTTTTTACAAAACGAACAGTGCAAGTTTCGTTGGGAGAAATGCACAAACATCGAACGGTGGAGGCCGCGAGCAAGCACATCAAAATTGGACTTTTATCCGGTGCCAAGCTGAACTTCTTTGAATCTGAAGATGTAGTGTAAGAAACAGTAGCAGTAACCAGCACCATTGCCAATGTTCAGGAGCACGAGCTCATGCTCTGCTGGAGGCATGAGGTTGGGATGTATCGCGTTTGAGGAATGAAAAGTTTCAGAAAACTGCACAGAGGCATAACCTCGAGTACCTCTGCTCACTACAGGCGTTTTGCCTATCTAGAATCGCCAATGAGCTCGGCACTTGTTGTTCTTTTTCCAGGCACCATGCACACACACACAGAACACGAAACAAAGTTGAACAAGGAATGGACGGTCACCGCCGTATGCAAATGCAGTTCTGCTCGTTCAAATGGGGAAGAAGGCAGGGTGGGGAACCGTGTTGGATGAGGGCCGGGAGCACTCGGCCCCGCGGCGGCAGGCGGACAACATCGGGCTTGGGCGGCGGGGAGGAGCTCGATGGCGGCGGCTGGAGGATCTCGGTCTCGCTGGGGTAGTTGGATCCGGGGGTATGTGCTAAGAGGAGGTGGGGGCGGTGTCGTGGGAACGATTCCGACAATAATAAGGTATAGGGTAACGGATCATGATCTATCAAGATGCATATGGGTGACACGGTGGTTTTAGCGAGTTCGGGCATCTCACGGTGGAGATAACAACCCTACATCTCGTGCTCCGGAGAGGCTTTGTTTTATCTGAGTATATATCCGGAGATTACAATGTGTGTGTGAGAGAGAGGAACGGATCCCCATGCCTGAGCTAAGTCCTGAGACTAATGGTGAAAAGAGAGAGCGGTCGAAGAAGAGAGACCCCCCCCCAAAGTCTAGTGGTGGGGGTGGCTTATATAGAGTGCGCCACCCCCTCACCTCCTATGTTACAAAGTGGGGTATGAATGCCATAATGCCAGCCCGCTATTAAGCCCTCACTATTAGAAAGATGTCGACTGCCTTGCTGCCTGCTAGTCTTCGTATATCCGAGTGAGTCGTACGGTCGAGTGGTGAACCGTCATCCGAGTGGATGGTATGTTGCTTGGTCGAGTGGATAGTATGCTGCTTGTCCGAGTGGATAGTGTGTCTGTATGAAATTGACCTGGACCCACATGTTGTGTGGACCCCATGCTTCATGATATTTCGACCCTTCGTGGGCCTACCTGTTATGTATATCCCCAACATTAGCCCCCGAATCGATTGCGATTTTGCAGAATGAGTTGGTGTAAGACATAGTTTGGTCCGAGTGATTACAGAAATACTCGGTACATGTCGCCGCGCTTTCAGACAACCAAGGTTTGAACAAAATCTCAATGGATTCCGGCACCATGCTTCCCGACTAATCGAGGTAAGTGTCTGTGAGTTGCAACTTGGTGACATTCGTTCATCTCTCGGGAGAGGTTTAACTCGTGATCTGAGTATGGGCGTGTCATTAAATCCGTGCAACCAGATTGACACATGGACTGCTCTTTTAGAGAGATGCCATTCTTATCCCGGAGGAACGTCAATACGAGTCGGTTTCAGATCCACACTTCTGAGTTTCACACTTTGAGTCCTAGAAGAAGGCTCAAAACAGGTCCATGGAGGAGCGTTAAACTCGCCTTATAGAATATATTTTTGGAGTGATTTGGAGCTGGGCCTACATCGAGTAACTGATTACTCGGAATTTCTTCACGCCTGGAACGTGTCTTTTTTGTTGTTTGGCCGTCACTCGGGTTGGGCGGACCATTCCAGTGGATACCATTCCAGTGGAGGCACGCTGAGTGCACCCACTGGGTGTAGTCCCCGAGACTGCCGTCGACTGCAGGCAGTCGGCGGGAGTCTTAGAGCCTGTCTTTTTGTTGTTGTTCATCACTCGGACTGGTCAGGCCGTACCGAGTGGAGATTACTCCAGTGGGGGCACGCTGAGTGCACCCACTGGGTGTAGTTCCCGAGACCGCCGTCGACTGCGGGCAGTCGGCGGGGGTATGAGAGAACTAAAACTCTTCTTAGCTGGTACTAATCGAACTTGTTCTTCTCTGACTCGGAGGTCGAGTAATACTGGAGATGGGTTTGCATCGAGCAAAATGTTTCTTTCTGAGTTCTCTTCCAGTGGGGGCAAGCTGAGTGCACCCACTGGGTGTAGTCCCCGAGCCTCTGTCGGACTAGATGAGTCTGGCAGAGGGTTTAAGTCTCTCGGTAAACCTCCAGGCAGTTGGCACAGCAAATATCTTTGTCTGGAATTGAATCGATCGGATGGATGCGTAACGAGGTGGTTGTACGAACGATGTTCAACGAGTAAGGTAGCCTGTACGATTCAGTGATGGTGCTTCATTTTTACCCTTTTGCATGAAAGGGGTATTTATCCAAGTGGACGTGCTTCACTTATAGATCTTCGGCGAACCGAGCATGTATGGTCAGAAGAATATTCCTGATGTGATCAACAGGTTGACCAAATGGGCGTAACCTCTGAGGGTGACATGGCCAACTGCCGTGTGTAGCCCCCGAGTGATGCTCGAAGGAGGTAAACTTGCTATAGAGTGTGATATGAGGTTTGACCATATGAGTAACTTAGCCGTTCCCGTGTTGGGGGTGTAGAGGTAAAGACATGTCCAACTGATGGTGACGCGCGAGGCGGCAGAGGGGCGATGATGTGTACAATCGAGTGACGATGCACGGAGCGGTCGAGTGGTGAAGACGCGCGCAACCGAGTGGCGACGCGTGGGGCGGCCGAATGGTGATGACGTGTGAAGTGGTCGAATGTAGGACTACATATCTAGCCAAGTGAAGATGCACGGGGCAGCCGAGTGGTGAAGACGTGCACAACCGAGTGGCGGCGCGCGAAGCGGCTAAGGCGAAGTCGTGTGTCACCGGACGGTAAAAATGGTCCTCGGAGGACTTAGTCGAATGCTTTCGAAGCTTATGTAGTGACGAGTTTGGTGTGGTTGCGACGCAACAAGACCGGCGTGACAACTGAGTCTGAGTAGGAAAGAAGATGGTGTGCAGAGCATCTGGGTGATTATAAAACTTGTCCAAGTGGCGGATCGAATGCACTTGTTGAAGTGAAGGATCTGACTGGTGATGAAGTACTCGACCACTCAGGCGAGTGTCATTTCAAATGAGGTGCAGCCCCCGAGTGCGGCGTAGCCCCCGAGCATACTACAGGCTTCGACAACGGACATGCCGGAATATGAGAAATATAGTCTTGAATGGATGATTTGCAATTCATCGAGTCGGATTTGGGTAAAGATAAGGAGAAGCTTCCGAGTGATGCTCGAAAGAGGCAAACTCGCAAAAGAGTGAAGTGTGAAGTTTAATTATGAAAGGGACTTATCTGTCTCATGCCCAACGAGGTCTATATCATTGATACAATGAAGAGAATTTCATAGAGGGGTTGGTCGGACGTGTTTGAGGTCAACAGAGGGACAAGGTCAGTGTTGTGGTGCGCTAGGATCAGTATGGTGACCGAGTCCGAGCAGCGATGAAGTTGGAGCGTACGGCTGTCGAGTGATCGGGTAACTTGTGTAAAAAATGGCACAAGTCAACACAATAATTTCTTGAGGAAATTTGATGTGTGCTGAAATGATTTGTGTGAATAACACCCATAGACACCCGCTGGGAGTGCAAGGGGCTTGTTGGTTGACCAGCAAAAGTCTAAAAGAGCGAAGGATTCGTTCGCACTTGTCGAAGCGAGAGATGCTACTGAACTCGTTGGAATACTGGCTAAAATAAAACGGAAGTGTAGTGTTTCGACTGAGTTGCAGCCCCGGAGGACCGATGCAAACTCGAAATGAAGAACGACACATGGTGTTCGTAAATGATATATGCGAAAAAATGGAAGTTGGACTTGGGAGTCACATAACCAGTACTAAGCAAGTATGTGAAAATAAGCAGTCGAGCATAGGGGTACACTCGGTGGTGTGGCGTCCGAGTGAACGTGATGTGTGAATTATGGAATACTCGGGAAGACGAAAATAACAGAATGTAAAATGACTTAGCTGTCTGAAGGCGCGTGGGGCGGTCGAGTGATGATGAGGTGACCAACCGAGTGGCGACGCGCGGGGTGGCCAAGTGGTGATGAGGTGACCAACCGATTGGCGACGCACGGGGCAGCCGAGTGCTGATGAGGTGACCAACCTGGTGGCGACGCGCGGGGCGGCCGAGTGGTTATGAGGTGACCAACCTGTGGCGACGCGCGGGGCGGCCGAGTGGTTATGAGGTGACCAACCGATGGCGACGCACTGGGCGACCGAGTGGTTATGAGGTGACCAACCGATGGCGACGCGCGGGGCGGCCGAGTGGTTATGAGGTGACCAACCTGGTGGCACGCACGGGGCGGCCGAGTGGTTATGAGGTGACCAACCGATGGTGACGCGCGGGGCGGCCGAGTGGTTATGAGGTGACCAACCTGTGGCAACGCGCGGGGCGACCGAGTGGTTATGAGGTGACCAACCTGGTGGCGACGCACGGGGCGGCCGAGTGGTCATGAGGTGACCAACCGATGGCGACGCGCGGGGCGGCCGAGTGGTTATGAGGTGACCAACCTGTGGCGACGCGCGGGGCGGCCGAGTGGTTATGAGGTGACCAACCTGGTGGCGACGCACGGGGCGGCCGAGTGGTTATGAGGTGACCAACTGATGGCAACGCGCGGGGCGGCCGAGTGGTTATGAGGTGACCAACCTGGTGGCGACGCGCGGGGCGGCCGAGTGGTTATGAGGTGACCAACCGATGGCGAGGCGACGCACGGGGCGGCCGAGTGGTTATGACGTGACCAACCTGTATCGTGTTTTTAAACTTAGGCGAGTACTGGACTGCATCTAAGCCCCCGAGTGGGAGGGTTGCTCTCCACTCGGCAGGATTTTTTTTTGAAACTTAGGCGAGTACTGGACTGCAGCTAAGCCTCCGAGTGGGAGGATTGCTCTCCACTCGGTAGGATTTTTTGAAACTTAGGCGAGTACTGGACTGCAGCTAAGCCCCCGAGTGGAAGGGTTGCTCTCCACTCGGTAGGATTTTTTTGAAACTTAGGCGAGTACTGGACTGCAGCTAAGCCCCCGAGTGGGAGGGTTGCTCTCCACTCGATAGAATTTTTTTGAAACTTAGGCGAGTACTAGACTGCAGCTAAGCCCCCGAGTGGGAGGGTTGCTCTCCACTCGGTGGGATTTTTTGAAACTTAGGCGAGTACTGGACTGCAGCTAAGCCCCCGAGTGGGAGGGTTTCTCTCCACCCGGTAGGATTTTTTTGAAACTTAGGCGAGACGGATTCGCAACTAAGTCACCCACTAGGGGATTTAGAGCATATAAAAAAGAATAACAATCATTTATGAGATTGTAAAACCTGTGTCGCGGCATGACCGAGTGGTGATGAGGTGACTAACCGATTGGCGACACATGGGACGGTCGAGTGGTGATGAGGTGACCAACCAAGTGGCGACGCGCGGGGCGGCCGAGTGAAGTAGACCCGTCCCGCGGAGTGGTGACGCGCGGGGCGTCCGAGTGAAGTAGACCCGTCCCGCGGAGTGGCGACGCGCGAGACGTCCGAGTGAAGTAGACACGTCCCGCGGAGTAGTGGTGCGCGGGATGGCCGAGTGAAGTAGACCCGTCCCGCGGAGTAGCGATGGCGGGGTGGCCGAGTGAAGTAGACCCGTCCCGCGGAGTAGCGATGCGCGGGGTGGCCGAGTGAAGTAGACCCGTCCCGCGGAGTAGCGATGCGCGGGGTGGCCGAGTGAAGTAGACCCGTCCCGCGGAGTAGCGATGCGCGGGGTGGCCGAGTGAAGTAGACCCGTCCCGCGGAGTAGCGATGCGCGGGGTGGCCGAGTGAAGTAGACGCGTCCCGCGCGGAGTGGCGACGTACGGGTCGTCCGAGTTGGGGAAGTTGATGATGACGCGAGCAGCATTGTGACCGCGTGCAGGGCGGCCGAGTGCTGAGGACATGCCCAGTCGAGCGATGGCGCACGGGCGGCCGAGTGCTTGATCGGGTCGGGTCCGAGTGAGCTAGTGCCATCCGAGTGTCCATGCTGACTCCAGTTGCGTCGGGTTTGTATCCGCTGCCGAGGGTGCTGCTGCAGGGTAGCTGTTGCCCAGGGGAGCAGCCATCGTGTGCGAGCACCGTGTTGGGCTCGTGTCTTCATCGAGAAGGCCGCCGTCGAGCAGCTGTTTGGAGAGCAGAGTTGCTGCGCACGGATGCCTAGTCAAGCGTGCAGAATGCAATTGTTTTCCGAGTAAACCTGGTGGGCGATGGACTTGACGCCTTGATGTGAACGAGACCGTCGACCGGTGCCGGAGAGCAGCTCGGGATGTTGATCTTGCAGATATCGCGGTCTTCGATGGCGCACTCTGCGTGGTGCATCACGTCGTCGGACTTGGCAACGCTGGCAAGCATGATGAGCCTGACCGTGGCCGCTCCGCCGGACAGATGCGCCGCATGTGGAGGCATGGCCAGCTCCTTCCGAGTGAATCCTGGATGTTACTCGGAAATTAAGGCGACAAATTAATGATAATTATGTGCGCTTTTGAAGATTGGTAACAGCAAATGGTATTACTAGCATGCAATTATGGCTGCACCGGTCTGCACGCTTCGGTTTTGCATGCCACAAATTAAGCTCCCATTCAGCACCGGCTGCAGTTATGGCATGCATGCATCCGTTGCTGCGTTATGTGTGTAGTTAATGGCATGGGAGCCTAACCGTTCCAGTGAACATGCAACAAAGAGGATTGAGGAAAATACTATGCATGCATGGATGCTTCAGCGCTGGCCGGAGTTACGGCATGAATTGGCTGCCGCGTTATACACGCGGTAAATGGCACGGGTGCCGAACCGATCTAGTGAGCTTGCAGCCAAGCGGATCGAGAGAAAAAAAACTATGCATGCATGTATGCGTATGGATGAGTATTAATTAGAGGAGGAGAGAAAGGTTACGACCTGGTGCAGACGCCGGAGGAGAGCTCCGTTGCGGCGAAAACGGCGGGTCTGGTCAGGCACCGGCGAGGTGGCGACGAGGCCGACGAGCGGCTGGACGCAGCCCAGGCGCTGGAGACGCGGACCGACGCTGCCAAGGGCGAGATCGACGCGGGAACTGGTGGCCGCGTTTCACTGCTTGGGGGAGCCGGAGCTGTGCACCGGCCGGAGCGGCGTTTCGATGCCTGCGCAGCCGGGTCTTGTCCCCGAGGAGCTGGGTCGACCGCCGGTCGTCGTGCTTCCTCGCTCGAGGAACCAGGCCAAGCGTTAGCGGCTGTGTGGGTGTCAGCGCTCGGCAACGGCGTTCGTAGATGAGGCCGAAGATGATGACGGGCGGACAACAGCGCTTCATCGTCCTGGAGCCGATCCATCAATTGGTATGAGCTCGTGTGCATACAAGAAGAACAAACAATCGTTAGATCAATTGCTGATTGTAAAGGAGACAAGATGAGATGAGCAACTCCCTGATTCTTTCGTATGATGAGGAGTTGTCCTCCTGTAGATGGTGTGATGGACGGGACTCCAATGTCAATTTGTAGTGATGATCGTTTGATCTCGGGAGATCATCCCAAGAAAGCTTGGGTTTACTGCCGAAATTAGTCTATTGCCGGCGATTGAAGAAAAAACCATCTGCATCATGGCTCGACAGACGCCATGCCCCACGGTGGGCGCCAACTGTCGTGGGAACGATTCCGACAATAATAAGGTATAGGGTAACGGAGCATGATCTATCGAGATGCATATGGGTGACACGGTGGTTTTAGCGAGTTCGGGCCTCTCACGGTGGAGATAACAACCCTACGCCTCGTGCTCCGGAGAGGCTTTGTTTTATCTGAGTATATATCCGGAGATTACAATGTGTGTGTGAGAGAGAGGAACGGATCCCCGTGCCTGAGCTAAGTCCTGAGACTAATGGTGAAAAGAGAGAGCGGTCGAAGAAGAGAGACCCCCCCCCCAAAGTCTAGTGGTGGGGGGTGGCTTATATAGAGTGCGCCACCCCCTCACCTCCTATGTTACAAAGTGGGGTATGAATGCCATAATACCAGCCCGCTATTAAGCCCTCACTATTAGAAAGATGCCGACTGCCTTGCTGCCTGCTGGTCTTCGTATATCCGAGTGAGTCGTACGGTCGAGTGGTGAACCGTCATCCGAGTGGATGGTATGTTGCTTGGTCGAGTGGATAGTATGCTGCTTGTCCGAGTGGATAGTGTGTCTGTATGAAATTGACCTGGACCCACATGTTGTGTGGACCCCATGCTTCATGATATTTCGACCCTTCGTGGGCCTACCTGTTATGTATATCCCCAACAGGCGGCCTGGCGCCGGAGGAGGGGGGGCGGCGGCGCACTGGAGTGGCGGGTGAGGCCTCGTGCAGGAGGAGGTGGGCGGCGGTGGCGCGCCGGAGAGGCGGGGGAGGCTTTGCATCGGAGGGGACAGGAGCAGCCTCGAGTCGGAGGGAGCGGGGGCGGTGGCGCGGTAGAGGGAGCGGGGGTGGCGGCGGCAGCGCGGCAGCACAACGGAGAGGCGGGGGAGGATCGCGCCGGAGGAGGGGGCGGCGCGGCGGAGAAGGCAGGGACGGCGACACGTCCGAAGGAGGCGGGAGCGGGGGCGGCGCGCCGGGAGAAGGCCGCGGCGGGATTGGGGGAAGACCGTGGGGTGGATCGTGGGGAGAAAGGTGGGCAGGTGGGTCGGGCCGTTGGGGGAGTTGTGGGGCGGGTTTGTTTTTTTTTAAGTTCGGGAACACCTAATCAGGCTCTATATAGGGCGTTGTGATTTAAATAACTATTCTAATCCTGGGATTAGAATAGTGTTGTCCTATTATATTTTATATATATATATGTATATATATATCCAGTTGGATGTATGTGATCATGAATTATTATTGTTGACATTATCCTCGAGATAAATAAGTTCGGAGGCGAAAACGATAAGCCCCTATCTTCCTATGTGTCTAACGGAAATGTTTGTTCTTAAAAAATATTCATTGAGTGTTAGCAATCATACAATACTAAATGATGGTTGAGTATGTGAACCTGCTAAAACAAAAGCTCTTACATAGACTCTTCCTAGAAATATGATGAATTGTGATTGTTTCTATGAGTGAAAACATAGTTTGTTTGTTTTCAAGAAAGTTTATACTTCATACTTTAAATTTGTAAATGAATTGCTACTCGTTTATGAGAAGCTATATGATAATTACTTGCTGCTATGTTAATGATCATGATGCTATCATGTCCGTATTTTCGTTTTTATCGACACCTCTCTCTCTCTCTCTCTATCTCTCTAAACATGTGATCATGATTATCGAGTTCGGCTTTCACCTGAGGACAAGCGAGGTCTAAGCTTGGGATAGTTGATACGTCCATTTTCCATAATGATTTCCTACTGTTATTTATATTGTTTTTCCACATTATTCCACCTTATGATGCAATTCTAATGCATTTTCTCTCTTAACTTACAAGATTTACATGGAGAGGGCGATTACCGACAGCTGGAATTCTGGACCTGAAAAAGCTACGACAGAGATACCTATTCTACAGAACTTCAAATGACCTAAAATTTCACGGAGAATTTTTATTGAATAGATAAAAAAATACTGGAGCAAAGAACTGCTAGAGGGGGGCCACAAGCTCCTCACAAGTCAACAGGGCGCGGCCACCACCCTAAGCACGCCATGATGCCTTGTGGGTCCCACGGCTGGCCTTCAATGGCCATCTTCTGCTATATGATGTGTTTTTACCTAGAAAAAAATAAGAGGGAGATTTTCGAGATGAAGCGCCACCGTCTCGAGGCAGAACCTGGGCAGGAGCACTTTTGCTCTCCAGCAGAGCGATTCCGCCAGGGATACTTCCCTCCGGGAGAGGGAAATCAAAGCCATCAACATCACCAACGATCCTCTCATCATGGGACGACCAATCTTCATCAACATCTTCACCAGCACCATCTCATCCCAAACCCTAGTTCATCTCTTGTATTCAATCTTTCTCTCAAAAACTCCGATTGGTATCTGTGGGTTATTAGTAGTGTTGATTACATCTTGTAGTTGATGCTAGTTGGTTTATTTGGTGGAAGAATAAATGTTCATATCCTCAAGCATAGTCAACACCCCCTGATCTTGAACATGAATATGATTTTTTAGTAGTTACTTTTGTTCTTGAGAACATGGGAGAAGTCTTATTATAAGTAATCATGTGAAGTTGGCATTCGTTCAATATTTTGATGAGATGTATGTTGTTGTTTCCTTTAGTGGTGTCATGTGAACGTCGACTACATGACACTTCACTATACTTGGGCCTAAGAGAAGGCATTGTGGAGTAATAAGTAGATGATGGGTTGCTAGAGTGACAGAATCTTAAACCCTAGTTTATGGTTATTCCGTAAGGGGCTGATTTGGATCCATATGTTTCATGCTATGGTTAGATTTATCTTAATTCTTATTTCATAGTAGTGGATGCTTGAGAGAGGGGGTAACCATAAGTGGATTGCTTGTTCAAGTAAGAACATCACCCAAGCACCAATCCACCTACATATCAAATTATCAAAGTAACGTACGCGAATCAACTAAATATGATGAGTGTGACTGGACGACAATTCTCATGTGTCCTTGAGAAAGTTTTAGGCTTGTACTTTGTTGTAAAAAGTATTGGGCCACCTTGCTGCACATTTTCTACTATTGTTACTTGTTACTTGTTATGAATTATATTCCTACAATACTATCTATCGCTGTTACTTACAACACTTGTAGAATACCTTCCTAAAAATAGCTTGTCATTTCCTTCTGCTCCTCATTGGGTTCAACACTTTTAATTATCAAAAGGACTACATTGATCCCTATACTTGTGGGTCATCAGTCCATTGCACTTGTTCATCTAGCATCTTGTTCACAACTTCATATTAGCAACAAGGTTGGTGTACTGAAGATGCAACTTCTTAACCTTGTATTAAATCTAGAACACCACCTCTGCAAGAACAGGACCTTCTAGGGTTCTAGCATCATTGCATTCCTCATATTTATCCCAAACCTTTGGAAGAGCTTTTTTATAGCTTCAGGAAACTCCATATAAAACAATTGAATATAGCCACAATTTCCTAGTTGCAATACAAAAGATTTGATAAGGTTTTAACGTTGAACCATAAACAACTAACACTTAAATGAATAGAAGAATTGCTCATATCATTCACAATTTCACATTATAAAAGTTTGGTACATCAGAGATAACTGTGAACTGAATTAAGACATTTGGCATTTGGAATTTGGCAAAAAAATTCAGATTAATACTTGCCTAGCTATCATATAATTCACATTTATTAACAATGGTAGCACTGTATAAGATTCATATTTAATAAGAATGGAAACACTGGTCATATCAGTGACGATGGAAACAATGGTACACCACATAGATAACTGAATTCAGAGAAACTGGACACATTTGCCAAATAATGCAGACACTTGGTAAAAAATTCAGAAACACTTGGCTTGCATTCACATTCAGCACTTACTCAACTAAATAGTATTTCCAAAACTACACACATTATTAAAACTATAAACATAAAAGGGATTAACAAAGACAAATAGTATTTCCAAAACTACACAAATTAATAAAGTTGTAAACATATCAGGGATTAAGAAAGACCTAGACATTTGTGCTTTCTTCCTGACCACATCCATAAAACCTCCTTCCAATGAGGCTACCATCAAATGTTACCAATTTCTTGGCAACTTTTCGGAGGAGCAAAGAACAATGCCCTCCTCTATCTCCACATCACCTTCAAAGTCTTCATATGGTTATGGGGGCCTGGATTCGGTTCAAAACAAATTGGGAGTGGTCAAATGTACTGGATGTAGTCCAAATCATCCCAAATCGAAAATCCCAAAATCCTACCAAGAACCCTGACCCTAATCTACAATAGAGAGTACAACAGATGCTTACATGTGAGACAAACTCCACCAGGTTGTCGTCGCTGATGTCCTCCCCGTCTTTCTAGGAAGGCATTGTGTGCGACGGCGGCGAAGATGAGAGGGAGCAAGAGGAGAGTGAGGGAGTGAGTGAGCGAGATGGGGGTCGGCTGCGTCGGCAGCTGTTTCCCTTTAGGGAAAATTTCCGACCGCGCTGGCCGGACACCCGTTAATGGCACAACGGCTCCGCTGCCGCCAGTCTCACGGTTTGCCACTTGAAATGCGGTTCAGTGTTTTGCCCACTATCAGTTTTTCGACGCGGTGACAAATGCAACATTTTGCGAAGTGGTGGTTTTCTGCTAATGACGCTGCTATTGTGGTAGTTCTATGCATTTTACTCTAGTTCATTGGGTTTGGACACAAAATATGCAGCTATAAACGCTCACATGCATGAACACACTCACATTATGAATGCACGCACAAACACTCACTTCTAGAAACACACGTACATACACTTTATCCATATGAGCACCTTTAAGAAACTGAGCCCACAAATCTTAAGATTATATAAATGTTATGTGTTATACATCTCTTAATCGCACCAGGAAAGGTGCACGACTTCTATTTTTACTCGTATGTGCGCAAGGTGCTACCTGCATCTTCTTATAATCTAGTCTCTTTTCCTTAGCCTTTTTAAAAAGGAAACTGTTCTTCGTTCGGAGACATACACATTGCTGAAATGGGGAATGATATCTTGCGACAAATGGGCGGTGCGTAAGACACATTGATCCTCATAAAATCATCTGCAAGATGCTCACCTAGCAGAAGAAAAAAGATAAATTATCTGAGCAGTTGGAATGTGCCAAACAGCTAGCAACAATTCATCTAAAAATAGAATTGGTCCGCTTAAAACAAATGAAAGGGTGCTTGAACAGCAAATGGTTTCTTTAACGCAAATGCCTATTTTGTCTGAGATCATAATTTCAAAAGGAGACATCATGTGGCTGTCACATCCAATGAACTGGTCCGGGGTACTATATATATAGAGCGCCAAGCCCAACTCACGACTAACATATGTGTGACGACAGAAATAATGATAATTACAGACATTGGTAGGGAATATACTTGATTCTTATGGGGGCGTCAACATCAAGTTGCTGTGCATCGTGACCCACTAAGTGTTGCACTTCTTCCACTAAATATCAAAGCTAGGGCTCTCTTCTACTTATACTCACGTAGCACGGTGGACTTCTACTTCATGAAGTGTACACGGATAATTAGCTATATAGTCATGTAGCTACTGTCTACTGGCTACTGTACACGTGGACTAAAATAATTAAATTCACAAAGTATTCACTAGGTATTCCACCCTTTCTTCACAAAAAAATATCATTAGTCATTACAAATATTGCTTCTTATTCTTACCTTGCATATTGTTTTTTTTGCGGGGTCTTACCTTGCATATTGTTGAAGCAAGAGTACAATGAAAACACATTAGTCACGAGTATAATAAACTTTTGTGTTTCTTTGCCTGTTTGAAAAAAAAATCCTATTCATACCTCGAAAAGGCATGCCTATGTTTTTAAATTTGTTTTGAGTTTGTGGATTTGGTCCCTGCACTAGTAGAAAAGGGGCCAATGATCCAGGCCGGTCCAGCCCATTAGTCCCGCTTCAATCCAGAACCGGGACCAATGGGGGCATTGGACCCGGTTCGTGAGCCCCAGGGGCCGGCCGGGCCACGTGGGCCATTGGTCCCGGTTCGGCTGGACCTATTGGTCCCGGTTGGTGGCACGAACCGGGACCAATGGCCCTCGCTCCTGGCTCACCACCATTGGTCCCGGTTGGTGGCCCTAACCGGGACCAAAGGACAACCATTAGTCCCGGTCCATTCCGCCAACCGGGACTAAAGGGTTGGTCCTCGTTGCGGCCAAAGTTTAGTCCCACCTCGCCAACCGGAGGGGAATCAGACCGGTTTATAAGCCCCTCCCTCTCTGCCTTATTGAGCTCCTCTGAAAATGAAAATGGATGCCCTTATATAGGGAATTTAGGCTAAATTCATACGAATTTCTCTTAAAATTTGTTATGAATTTAATTTGAATTTCCTCTATAAGCGCATCTATGCTCATTTCTGAGTAGCTTTTTATATAGTTTTTTTTCTTTTCTGCTATATTTATTTTTTTCTTTTTATTTCTGAGTTGTAATAAGTCATTAAAAATAAGCATCTATGCTCGTTTTTTAGTAAAGTTAATCATAACTATTTTTTCTTCTATTTATTTTTGAATTGTAATAAGTCATTAAAAATAAGCATCTACGCTCATATTTTAGTAAAGTTAATCACAACTACTTTCTTTTCTTTTTATTTCTGAGTTGCAATAAGTCATTACAAATAAGCATCTATGCTCCTTTTTTAGTACAGTTAATCACAACTATTTTTTTGCTTCAATTCATTTCTGAGTATCTTTTTATATAGTTTTTTTCTTTTCTGCTATATTTATTTTTCTTTTTATTTCTGAGTTGTAATAAGTCATTAAAAATAAGCATCTATGCTCCTTTTTTAGTACAGTTAATCACAACTATTTTTTGGTTCAATTCATTTATGAGTAGTTTTCTATATAGTTTTTTTTCTTTTCAGTTATTTTTTTTTTTTTTTTCTCAGTTGTAATAAGTCATTAAAAATAAAAAAGAGGCGCAATGCTTGTTAATTTGCTTCAAGCCTTTCGGAATAGTGTCAAGTGCACTGCACATAGCTCTGTGCAGTCTACCGTATTCCTCAAGGCTTGAAGTTAACCAACGTGCAGGAGCATTGAGCCTCTTCGTCATCGTCTCTGCACTCAGGGCTTATAAACAGCTGTGAGTGCCTCTCGTTTGGCGAGGTGGGACTAAAAAAACAGCTGCAGGAAGTATCAAAATAAAATAAAATAAAATAAAGTGCCACCTAAAGGGCTACCACGGCCTGAATACGACTAGAAACCCAACAATGGGCTAGGATTCAGGCCCGCAATAGGCCCAATAGGCCCACAGGCACATATAGTGCGTTTAGGCCCGTAAGCCTGCATTTGAGAGGAGCTCGAGAGGGCAGTGGGACTGGTGCTTATAAATCACTCTCGAGCTCCCTCAGCTAGCGAGGTGGGACTAAACTTTCGTGCCGCGACGCGGGCAACACATGGCCTTTAGTCCCGGTTGGTGGCACCAACCGGTACCAATGCCCCCCCTTTAGTCCCGGTTGGAGCCACCAACCGGGACCACAGGTCTTTGTTTCCCGCCCTTTGGGCTGCTGAAAAGAGGCCTTTGGTCCCGGTTGGTGGCTCCAACCGGGACTAAAGCGCCATTGGTCCCAGTTGGTGCCATGAACCGGGACCGATGCTCTTCCTATATATACAGGACTTGGCAGTTTTCGATCTCTCCTGCTCCATTCCCGTCGCCGCGCGTCTCCCTGCCGCCACCTCGCCGTCGCCGCCCCGCCCCGCCATGCCCCGACGCTGTCGCCGCCCCGCGCCGCCCCGCCCCGCGCCGTTGCCGCCCGCGCGCCCCGCCCAGCCCGCCTGCGCCGCGCCCCGCCGCCCCGGCCCGCGCCGCCCCCTCGTCGCCGCCTTCGCCGTCGCCATCGCCGTTGCCGTCGCCGTACGTGAGCACCTGGCCGTCGCCTTCGATTTTTTTGTTAGATTTAATTAGATTTTTTTGTTAGGTTAGATGTGTAGTAATTTAGATATATGTAGTTCATAGATTTTGTTGTTAGATTAGATTTTTTTGGTTAGATTAGATGTGTAGCAATTAATTTGTTTATATTATGTTAGATTTTTTTGTTAGATTAATTACATTTTTTGTTAGATTAGATGTGTGTAGTAATTTAGATATGTAGTTCATAGATTTTTTTTGTTAGATTAGATTTTTTTGTTAGATTAGATTAGATGTGTAGTAATTAATTTTGTTCATAGAATTTTAATGATTTTTTTGTATATAGTATAGATGTGTAGTAATAAGAAGTAGTTTATATATAGTTGTTAGATTAGATGTGTAGCAATTAATGATTTTTTGTTAGATTAGATGTGTAGTAATAAGAAGTAGTTTATATATAGTTGAACTAGCTAGTTGATTTAATAAACTAATTTATTTTACTATATATAGAAGTAGTTTGTTTTTAGTAAGTGCTTAGTAGTTGAACTAGATAGTTGATTTAATTAATAAAACTACTTTTATTTAACTATATATAGAAGTAGTTGCCGCATCGACGTCGGCGATGCCTATCCCGCATCCTCGTCGTCGTCGACTAGGCGGTGGAGGCCTGCTTGATCAGGGCCATGTTCGGGACTGGGCTCCGCCGGGCTGGTATTGGGAGGTGCTACCTTCCGGGGGACGTAGATTGGTGAGGAGGCAGCCCGTTGTTGACCCGATCCTTGTTTGGTGGCGGTCGCGTGGGCCAGTGACGGTGGTGAGGCATCCGGACACCGCGGAGGTGGTACGTCACCGTGTCAGCGAGGAGGACGAGCACGTCCGTCGCTACATGGTTGCATTGGAGGGCAGATTCGACAATACCTGGCAGGTTCTTCAGGGATCTCACTGGAGCTATGATCCTGTGATGGTTCCTTATCTTTGGGTGTCCACCGCTCGCGTCGATACCCGTCGGGCGCTACGGTTCTAGTTGTATTAGTGATAATATTCGACGATGTACGGACACCAAGAGATGATGTACTTTTGCTTATAATTATTGAATGCATGCTAATTTGAATACTATACTTTATTTTATGATTTGGTTTTGCTTATTTTATGATTTGGTTTTGCTTATTGAATGCTCATATTGGATAAGTTCTCCTTCATTCCCGTGTGCTAGACAATTTGATATAATAATGCATTCGGGAATGAAAGGAGGAGCTACGTACATCGATCATCGATAGTCAACCCGTGATTAATAATAATGATCTAGTTTAATATTTGAATTATGAACGTAGGCCGGAAATGTCGTACTCATCGGACGACGAAAACCGCCCGGGGGAGTGCGACTGGTGCCACGACGACCGAGGTATCTGCGACAGGTTCATTGTGCTGGACGAAGATCGTCGCTTCAGCATTAAGCTCGAGGAGACCTTCGATGTTCATACGGTACGCAACCGACGATAAAAGTTTTTTTTCGTAATTACTCATGACTTCAACTATTTTAATCATGACAATATTTTCATCTTTTCCAATTCGACTAGCTTATCCCATGCTTTGCAAGACGCTATGTCTTGGAGAGGATGGGTTTTGAAGACCATGAAAGTTTCGAAACCAAAAAAATTATCCTAAGTACCCATCATGGTGTGGATTTTCAAGTAAAGTTGTACAATGCTCAGAGTGTAACCCATTTTGGTTGCAAAAATTGGGAAGCACTTTGCAAGATGTATGGTTTTGATGAGGGTATGCTTGTTACCATGGATCTTGGTGATCCTACAATCGAGCAAGAGAGACCTACGATTTTCGTCCTTGTGGATACACCTCCAATTCTTCCCCCATGTGAGCTTAACATAGTTATTAAGTAATTTATATTGTTTATTTCAGAATAGTTGACAACTTATTCTCCATTGACAGCTTATTTTCATTCTTCAAAGAATGTGCGGAAGATGGTAGACAGAACCTACTACACCGAAGGCTCCGAACTAACTTATCAGGAGAAAAATCATCTGGTCGCATTTTGTACTGATCTTGAGAATTACAATGCCTACAATCGAACTCCTCAACATTATGGTCAATACGTGCCACTAGTGCACGTGTTAAGCTACGGTAACTACCATGGAGATACCCTGGTAAGATTTTTATACTATTACAACATCCGTGCATCTTTTTGCACACATCTAAAACTAGTACATCATATCATTGCTAACTACGAAGTTATTACTATGTTTTTCAACAGATAATCCCGAATGATTGTGTGCCTCATCTGATGTATACACACGGTAGCCTTCATGTTTTGAACATACAACCAGGTCGTCCTACGAATCTCAACTGTCCATACCGGGTTTCTAAAATAAGTGGAGACCTGAGAATCAAAGAATGGAAAAAATGTATGGACAGTCGTAAGGAGCTTCTTGGAAGCAACATTCAGCGAAGGGCAAAAATTGGAGACAGGATGATCGCCATTCTTCATAATGGAGAGGCAGGGTCTATATTGTTTTATGCTATTTTACCTTAAGGGTGTTTAGGTCCTACCTGATACTGATGATCATGTGTTAAGAACAATTATGTAGGGTTGGGTTCGATGACTATGAGGATGATGATCGTATGAATTATTATTAATAACGAGTAGAAGTTGTATGATGATGCATGATTAGTAGGACGAGTACTTGTTATTATATATGCTGATGTATGCGAGCATACATGAGTTATTATATTAGCGGGTAAAATGAACATATATAGCAGCAGCGTTGGTAAACCAAGGACGAAGATATAAGAGAGGACACTTGTCTCTATTAGCTAGCTAATATAACAACCTAAAAATAACCCCCAAAACTCCTAAAGCAGTCAATCCAAAAAAACATGGACTTTTGGTCCCGGTTGGAGCCACCAACCGGTACCAAAGGCCCCCTGACTGGGCTCGGCACACAGAGCCACGTGGAGGCACATCAGTCCTGGTTCTAGTTTGAACCGGGACTAATGGATGGAGGTATTAGTAACGGCCCATTAGTCCCGGTTCATGAACCGGGACTAAAGGCCCTCACGAACCGGGACTATCAGGTGTTTTTCTACTAGTGCTGCCTCGCGTAGTGCTCCACAGTCTTGCACCGTGCAACACATCTTGTGGTGGATTGCTAAGCATGTCTTCTAGAAGGAAAGACATTGCAATTGGAGTAATATGCTGCTGTGAGGTACATGTTGCAGGGTAAGAGCATCTCTAGCAGATCCTGCAACCGGTCGGCCCACAAAACGCGTATAAGGGCGTCCGCAGAAAAATTTACGGTGCGGCGAGCGCTTCGGCGAAACAGATCCCTTCAAACGCGTCCCGCAAATGTAGGTACTTTGGTGAAGCGCTCCGGATATGTCGGTACCTCGGCGAAGTAGTCTTTCATGAGCATCTTGTCACCGAGAACTCAGTTGCAGGGAATGCATAGCCGGCCGATCGTGAATCCGCGCTGCTTTTTCTTCGGCCCCGCTTCAAATTCCGCGATGAGATGCAACAACACTAGGTTGTTAACATCGTCGTCGAGGATCATCTCTTTTATATCCGAATCATCGGACGAAGACGACGAGGACGAACTCCAATCCATCTACAACATGCACACAAAATGGCCATGAATTTCACCCGAACCTACTCCGGGCCAAATTGAGCACGAACCCACGGGTGTTGGACCTCGAAGCAAAGTCGCGCCGTCCCCTTCTCTCCCCTGCCGGCCGAAGCAAAGCCGCGCCGCCCCTTTCTTCTCCCCCACCGGTCAAAGCGAAGCTATTCACGCCGCCTATTGGGGATATAACTACTGAGTGTAAACCGCCCAGGAGGGACCGGTTCACCTTCAACTATATTGAAGCCCATGAAGACCCAGAAGATGGCGTTTCACTAATGAAGCTTAGGGGTCCGGAGCCCAAAGGCGGATTAGGGCCCATAGTGGTAAACCGCCATGGTTATGTAACTTGTATTGTAAGTTAGGAAAGGAGAGACCGAGCCGGACACTTGTATGAGTCGGCCTCGGGACTCTGTAGACCGGCCGGGCGTCAACCTATCTATATAAAGGGATGACCCAGTGGCGGTTCAAGGGCAAGAAACAACAACTCGAGACCCATGAAAAGCGTATTCGCTCCATGGTCATCGAAACCCAATCAATTCCATCACAACTAGACGTAGGCTTTTACCTTCATCGAAGGGGCCGAACTAGTATAAAACTCCCGTGTCCCTTGTCCGGTTTAACCCCTTCAAGCTAACCCGTCGCGATGGCTCCACGACTAAGTCCTTTCATGAGGACATCTGACGTGTTAATTCCACGACAGTTGGCGCCCACCGTGGGGCTATCCCACGATGGTTTCAAGTTCTTGAAGGGCAGCTTTGAAGGACTCAAAGGGTACACGGTTGGTCGGATGACCAAGAGTTGTCGCGGCAAGCTCTACATTGACGACGAAGGATGGGGCCCCGAGGCCGGCTCAATCGAGTACGGGTACCGGGTCCCCTTTGGCGGAATTCACGTCTTCATCGGCAAGATCGGTGAACCGGGCCCTGAGCCGGACATCTACACCGACCTCGTCGAGAAGGCTCAGCGTGCGAGTCCTGCCCGGGTTAAGCCCGCCATGAAGCGTGCGTTTGTAGGATGTGTCCATGGGATCGGATCTGAACCGGTGTCTGAAGGCGAGACGGCTGTTTATTCCGACGACGAGTCATCCACTGGTGAAACCGAGTCCCTATACCAAATTCATGATGGTGTGTTCGAAGGATATTCCGATGGCAACAGTATTTCGGACCTCCTTGAACCGCCAAGTCGGGTTGCTGTTTTCATGGCCGAAACACAGCCCACTTTGCAGTCTTCATCTATAGCAGCAATGAATTCCGGATCAGCGGCCACGGCGGGAGGCCCGGTGCACCGATCGGCTCAAGTTCTCTCCGGTTTGATGGATGCCTGGGCGACCTTGTTAACCACGGCAGTTACCCCGGAGACGCAGGATCAGCACAATGCGGATGTTGCGAAGCTGAAGGACCAGATAACGCAGGCTAAGGAGGACCTGGCAACTGAGGATGCTAGGATGGCTGAAGAACGGGCCACTTTGGATGCCCAGTCACATCAGATACAAGTGCAGAATTACCGGCTGATGTTAGATCAGAATGCATCAAACGACGTAATGCGAAGGAAATACCGATCGCGTATGCAGCCGGTCTTTGAAGGATTGAATCTCTTTAATACGCCGGGGGCTGGGCCGAGTAATCCGGTAGCTGCAAACCGGACCGACGCGCCTAGGGTAGCACCGAATCAACCACGGATGACAGAACCACCTCGACAAACGGATAACCCGCTGCAATACGTGTCAACACCACTGGGTCACTTTTCGAGCCCTTTGGATAAAATGATTGCTGCAGCATCTCGCCTGGCAGCTATTCCGATGGAGGGCGATTCACGGGTGGTGATTGAGATGCGGCGGGCCAGGGATCTTCTTTAAACCGACGTGGTGCAGCAGCAGGCTTATTCCTATAGCCGAGATAGAATTCATTCGACCCCCCGTCCGAGCAAAAGCTATAGCAGGCACATGGATGGACCGGAAGTTTCTAGCAGTGCACGGCGCCGTAATGTCCCTCAAGGACCCAATCCATCACGCGGTGAGGTAAATGCTCAAGACATGGTGGATAATGGCAGAGCACGAAGGGAGGCCGCTTTGGCAGCACAATATGCGGGGCGTTATCAACCCGCCCCAGTTCAGCCAGCAGCGTCAGTAGACCGAGGCATCGGGCTTGCCTTCAGTTCCTGGGGAGTGCCGTGTCTCACTCCGGCTCTTCGTAATGTGCGATTCCCCAAGGATTTCAAGGGTCCATGTAAGGTGCCTAATTACACCGCTGATTGGCCACCTGAGGCGTGGGTCGAGAGTTATGAGATGGCAATGGAGATGCTGGATGTGGATGAAGCAGCATGTGCAAAGTATTTCACGATGATCTTGGAAGGGACAGCCAGTACTTAGTTGAAAAACCTACCAGCCAACTCCGTCGAGTCATGGGATTAGTTGAAGGCCCGGTTTATAGCCAATTTCAAAGACACATGCAAACAGCCTATGTCCATTGTGGATCTGGATGCATGTGTTCAAGGGGAGAACGAGTCAACAACTCATTGGGTGCGTCGAGTTTCAGAAGTTTTGCATTCGTCAGACCGGATTAATGCTGGCCAAGCAATCATAACGCTGGAGCGTAATTGCCAGTTTAAGTCACTAAAGATGAAGTTGGGACGACTCAAGCACCACTATAATGACATGGGAACACTTATGGCAGCCTTGGTCAAATATGCCGATTCTGATAATACCAAGGATCCCGATTCTGATGAGGAGAAACCGGAGAAGGTAAAGAAGAACGGCGGTGCAAAAGGACAGCATCACAACCAAGGAGGCCATGAGAATAGTGGTAAGCGCAAAGCAGATAGTTCAGATCTTGTGGCTAACACCAATATGCAGCATCGTAAAGGTAAACCGCCCCAGCGCGGTGGAGGGATGAATCTGGAGCGTCTGTTAAACCAGCCTTGCCCAAAGCATGGGACCAAGGAGGCCCCTGTCACACATCTTTGGAAAGATTGTTATATTATGAAGGAGTTCGAAAACTCTGATCTCTTCCGGTATGATCAGGGTCCGTCGGGCGGTTCAGGTCCCGGTTTTCATGGTGGTGGCGGTTCAAACTCTGGATTTCAGAATAACCAGGGCAACCAGAATAACCAAGGTGGTAATAGCCAACAGAATAATCAAGGGAATCAGCAGCAGTCAGGTTATCAAAGTCACCCCAAGTAGTTGAATGGTGGGTAGTATCATCTGTTCACTATTACCTATGCAAGCGCGACCAGAAGCTTCACAAGAGGGCAGTTAATGCTGTTGAACCGGCAGTGCCACGTTATTTGTGGTGGTCTGAGCAGCCCATTGTATGGAGTAGAGAGGATCATCCACCCCGGGTTGACAATCCGGGTCATCTAGCTTTGGTGGTAGCACCTCAGGTGGGAGGTTATAAGTTTACCAAAGTTTTGATGGATGGAGGGAGCAGTATCAACGTCCTGTACTATGAGACTTTTCGTCGCATGGGGTTGACAGACAAGAGTCTTAAACCGTCAAACACTATTTTTCATGGTGTAGTACCAGGTAAATAGGCATATCCTGTTGGCAAGATCACTTTGGAGGTTGTGTTTGGAGATGAGCATGATTCCAGTTCTGAAACATTGACCTTTGAAGTGGTGAAAATCCAGAGCCCATATCACGCACTGTTTGGACGGCCGGCTTACGCAAAATTCATGGCAAGGCCCTGCTATATCTATTTATAGCTCAAAATGCCGGGTCATAAGGGGACTATCACAGTAAACGGAAGTCGAAAGATCGCTTTGGATTGTGAGGAAGGTGATGCGGCCTATGCTGAGTCGGTTTGTGCTACACAGGAGCCGAAGTTTTATAAAGACAATGATGATCCGGCAGACATGACCCCTCTAAAGAAGCCCACCACTAAGCATGACCCGACCCTGAAGTTCAAACCGGCTGATGAGACTAAACTTGTTGACTTTGTTCCTGGCGATTCATCCAAACAGTTTAGCATCAGCACCAATCTCGATCCGAAATAGGAAAGCACGCTCATCGAGTTCATCCATGGGAACCGGGACATTTTTGCATGGAAGCCTTCTGACATGCCAGGTGTACCGAGGGAACTCGCTGAGCACACTCTCAATATTGATCCCAAGTTTAAACCGGTCAAGCAATTTCTTCGCCGCTTTAACGAGGAAAGACGCAAGGCCATTGGTGAAGAGGTAGCCCGACTGTTGGCTGCTGGGTTTATCGTTGAAGTATTTCACCACGAGTGGTTGGCTAATCCAGTGCTCATTCTTAAGAAAAACGGCACTTGGCGTATGTGTGTGGACTACACAGATTTGAACAAGGTTTGTCCGGCAGATCCTTTTGCTCTCCCGCGTATTGATCAGATTATTGATGCAACGGCGGGTTGTGAGCGCCTGAGTTTCTTGGATGCTTATTCAGGTTATCATCAGATTAGAATGGCATTTAAGGACCAGGAGAAGACATCCTTCATCACTCCCTCTGGAGCCTTCTGCTATGTTTCTATGCCCTTTGGGCTCAAAAGTGCCCAGGCAACTTATCAGCGTTGTGTGCAAAATTGTCTTCACACGCAGATTGGGCGTAATGTTCATGCCTATGTGGATGACATTGTGGTAAAATCCAGGAAGAAGGAAACCTTGATAGATGACCTCAAGGAGACGTTTGACAATCTTCGGGTTTACAAAATGATGCTCAATCCGGACAAATGCGTTTTTGGTGTTCCGGCAAGCAAGCTCTTGGGCTTTCTTGTGTCCAACAGAGGTATTGAGGCCAATCCGGAAATGATCAAAGTGATCACATCCTTGGCTAAACCGAAATGCATCAATGATGTTCAGCGTCTGGCGGGTCGAATTGCAGCCCTCAGCCAGTTTATCAGCCGTTTGGGAGAGAAGGTGGTTCCTTTATATCAGATGTTGAAGAAGACAGATGATTTTGTTTTGAGTGATGCAGCTAATGCGGCATTTGAGGACTTGAAGTGGCAGCTAGCTGAACCGCTGGTCCTTGTTGCTCCGGTTGATAAAGAACCCTTGTTATTGTACGTGGCTGCGAATGCCCGTGCGGTCAGTGTGGAAATTGTGGTTGAGCGTAAGGAGGCTGGGAAGGAATATCCGGTTCAATGGCCAGTTTACTATATCAGTGAAGTGCTGATCGAGTCAAAACAACGATATCCGCATTGGCAGAAGCTGGTGCATGGAGTTTTTATGGCAAGTCAGAAGCTCAAGCAATACTTTCAAGGCCATCCCATCATAGTGGTTATTTTTGCTCCTTTGGGCGATATAATTCAGAACAGGGAATCAACTGGCCGGGTTGCAAAGTTGGCAATTGAGCTTGGTCCACATGGATTGAAGTATATGCCTTGAACGGCCATCAAATCTCAGGTGCTTATTGACTTCATAAATGATTGGACCGAGTTACAGGCACTAGAGGAAAAACCAGACAATACATACTGGACTATTCACTTTGATGGGTCCAGGCAATTGGAAGGTTCGGGGGCTGGAGTTGTCCCTACTTCCCCTCGAGGTGATAAAATTTGTTATGTTCTCCGCTTAATGTTTCCTTGTACTAACAATGGAGCTGAGTACAAGGCCTTACTCCATGGTCTCCGCATGGCTAAGGAAATGAACTTAAGCTGAGTTCGCTGTTTTGGAGATTCTGATCTGGTGGCTCAGCAAGTTTCTGGTACTTGGGATTCTAAGGATCCACTCATGGTGGCTTATAGACGCGAGGTGGATATTGTGGAAGGTCACTTTAAGGGTTATCAGGTTGAGCACATTGACCGGCACAAAAACGAAGCAGCAGATGCTTTAAGCCGGCTGGGATCTCAGCGTAAACCGGTACCACCCAGTACCTTTTTAGATATCTTGCATAACCCGTCTGTTAAGTTACCTACAGAGGAGGATTTAGCTGTTCCTGATCCATAGGCCAAATTGGTAGCCGCTTTACATATCACTCCGGATTGGACGGTTCCATATTTGGCGTATATGAACCGGGGCGAGTTACCAGATGATGAGGTCTTCGCCAGACAGATAATCCGGCGGTTCAAGTCCATGGTTATTCACAATGGCGAGTTACACCGTTGCAGTGTCTCAGGCGTATTCTGACATTGTGTTTCTCCTGAAGAAGGACAAGAGATTCTACGTGAAATCCATGAAGGGGATTGTGGTCACCATGCCGGTTCAAAATCCCTGGTGGCTAAAGCTTTTCGTCATGGGTTCTATTGGTTGACAGCTCATGCTGATGCGGAGGATCTGGTAAAGCGGTGTGACGCTTGTCAGAAGTTTTCACGTCGAGCTCATGTTCCGGCTCAAGTGCTACGGATGATTCCTATCACTTGGCCGTTTGCCACTTGGGGGCTTGATATGGTGGGACCTTTTAAGCGCTCCAAGGATAAGAAGACCCACCTGTTGGTGGCGGTTGACAAGTTCACTAAATGGGTTGAAGCGGAGCCCGTCAGCAAGTGTGATGCAGCCACGACGGTTCAATTTTTCAAAAAGATCATTTTCCATTTTGGCTTTCCACATAGCATCATCACAGATAATGGCACAAACCTTTCTAAAGGCGAGATGGAGGAGTTTTGTCAACGAGAGCACATCCGGCTTGATGTAGCGTCCGTGGCTCATCCCTAGTCCAATGGTCAAGCTGAGAGGGCGAATCAAGAGATCCTGAAGGGTATCAAGCCCCAGCTTATGGTTCCTTTGAAGCGGATGCCGGGTTGTTGGGTTGAAGAATTACCATCTGTGTTATGGAGTATAAACACCACCCCAAATCGATCTACGGGTTATACACCTTTCTTCATGGTTTACGGGGCTGAGGCCGTCCTCCCAAGTGATATTCGTCATGACTCGCCCCAGGTTTCCAATTATGTTGAAGCGGACAATGAGCAAGCACGCCAAGAGGCGTTGGACCTGTTAGATGAGAAAGGGGACATGGCTTTGGCTCGATCGGCGGTTTATCAACAAGACCTACGGTGTTATCACAGCCGCCGGGTTAAGACAAGAACCTTTCAAGAAGGCGACTTAGTGCTCCGGATCATCCAGGATCAAACCGATATGCACAAGTTATCCCCACCTTGGGAAGGACCCTTTGTGGTCAGCAAAAATCTGCACAACGGATCATACTACCTCATTGACGTTCGAGAAGACTCACACAGTTCCGAGCAGGAGACCCGGCGGCCGTGGAACATAGCTCTCCTTCGGCCTTACTACACTTGAGCAATAGGCTTTTCTTATGTACATATTTCAACAATGTATATATTATGATCAATATAATAAACTGGCATCCTTGCTATAAGCAGGGCCTCTGCCATTTTTCTTCCAATCTCTTTGTTTACATGGGGGCTTCAGCTGACAAAGCAAAGAACTACCTGTTAAACCGGCTATCATGCCACAAAACAGCTTGGGAGCTTCACACCCAAGGGGCCAAAGAGAGTCTGGATGCTGTGCACAGCTCAAACATAGGCACCCATTGAGCACAGCTCACAAAGTTACTTGGGGGCTCTTTGTGCACTGCAACAAAGAGTTTGAAAGGACCCTTGTAATATGCTATCAAGCACGGCTTGGAAGCCTGGTGTATTCACCTAAAACCCCGGGTTAACCTGCCTTCATCAAGTAAGCCACTCCTATCCAGGTAAACCTGGCATGACCCGCCGAACGTTTGACAAGTCAATCTTTTACAGACCCTGAACTTGTCAAAGTTAAAACGACGATTGGTTAGTTGGAGGCCCATCTTAAAAGGCTTTGCAAAATGGTTTAACTCAGCGGCCTGGCAGCCCATGAAAAGCCTCGAATTTGGGCCTGGCAGTCCTTGAAAAGCCTCGACTACACGGTTTTTATTTGTTTTTTTGCAAAGTTTTTTACCCTTTGTTAAGTTTATGTTGAACCGGTGTCTATTGACCTAGTGTGGCTTTTCAGTCATCATATTAACCCGGTGTTTGTTAACCCGGCTTGGCTTTCAACTACAAGTTGTCAGACCATATTCATGTTAACTCGGCTTGGCTTTCAATTATAAGTTGTTAGACCATATTTCTTATCAAACCGGTGTTTCATAACCCGGACTGGCTTTGATTACATATTACCAGCGTCATCATATGGTGTTCTTCACAACCCGGTATGGTTTCAAAGTATACACCAGCACTGCATGGTGGGAGTTATCAATACTTCAGATTTGGGTTTTTCACCCTTACTACAAATACAAGTTGGTAAACCAACTAAGTGATTTAATATCACAGGTATGATCTATTTCATATTTTTGATTCAGCTTTGGTCATTAACCCGGCTTTGTATGGGGCATTGTGACCCGTCCGGCGGTAAACCGCTCGAACAATTCTTTTTATGCAAACAGCAGGATCGCATGAAAACATATAATCAAGCATAGCACATATCATGGCAGATCAAACAAACTCATGTATCAGTGCCGCAGATCAAAGTACTTGAACTAGCCTATTACAAGGCGCTTTGAGGCCCAAAATGCTGATTGTTCTTACACAAAACAAAGTCTGTCAAAGTAACCCGATTGTCGGATTAAGACTCATTGCCAGGGCGACGTGAAGTTGATGGATCTTCAGGCGCCAGTTCAACTTCCTCCTCTCCACCCAGTGGTTGGAAGTCAATGGTGGTCCAATCAATCCGGGTTAGAGCCTGAAATACAACTTCTTCACTTATCAGATTGGACAGTTCAACATCAGGGCCATAAGTGTGCTTACGGATTGGCGGGATAAGGTTTTGCGCTTCTGTCACAGTTGTATCAACCCAATGGTTCCTTTCATCGTAGAAGGACCGATGAACAGTGAAGTTAGCCTCTTCAGCCAGTTGACTCAACGGCGGACGCATCTCCTTTGTCAGGGCTTTGAGGGCTTCGTTGTCAAATACTGACCCGTCTGCTTGTTCATCCGGAAATCCCTTGGCGATATCAACTGGATCCAAGTCAGATATCCATGCTTTGGCCCGAGTCAGTGCCAGTAAAGCGCCAGCCCTAGCAGCAGATCGCTTCACCTCTTCTATCTGCGCCTGCGTCATGGATAATCTTACTAGTGTGTCCTTGATCAATGTTGGTGCCGGTTTGTTGTACGAGACTGCACAGATAACCTGTTGGGCACCGGTGTATAACTGCTCAATCCAAGTGTACGATGCCTTCAATTTCATCCGCATATCTGTGCCCAGCTGAGCAATGCGATTACCTGCAGTGGTTTAAGAATTCAATGTTAAACCAGCAGAGTTCAAGATATTTTTAAACCGGCTATGACAAAGTACTTACCAAAGATTGCAGAAGTCGTAGCATCCACTTGATGTTTTAGCCCTGTCATCTCTTCCCCCACCGTTTGAAGAGCTGCTTCGGCATCTTCAGCCCGCTTCAACAAAGCAGCCTTCTCAGTTTCCCAGTTGGTGCGTTCATTTTTGAAACCATCCTTCAATTGCTCCATGGTTGTCAAAACACCCTTTAGCTCCTCTTTGGCTTTAGAGGTCTCTTCTTGTTGGGACTTGATGTTTTCTTTAAGATTGGCGATTTGAGATTCTTTGATATTTTTATGGGTCTACAAAAGTCAGAAGATGAAGTTGTTAAAGTCCCAAGCACATAACAATTATGCACTCGGCACTTGGGGGCTAATGTGGATTGCTTTTTAAAGTGAGTATTTTCAAGTCCCAAGGCTCAATCCAGGTATTAAGCTTGGCACTTGGGGGCTAATGCACAATTGATCAGTTATAAGTAAAGGCAATTAACAAGGATAGACAGTCCCGGTTTGTCTTCAAGAGACAAACCGGCCCTTGGGGGCTACTCAGTTGAAGTGTTCTTTATATCAAAGTCCCGGTTTATCTTCAAGAGATAAACCGGCCCTTGGGGGCTACAATGGAGAGATATACATAATAAAGTAAATTTCAAAGCGTTCTTGAAGATTACCTCATAACGTTCCTTCATCAGGTTCACCAAACCGGCTTCAAAGTCACGGCTGGTGTAAAGGCGGTTTAAAAAGCCGGAATGAAGTTCCTCAGCACTAAGGTTGATGAAGTTGGATAAATCAGTTTTCCCTTTCCCCTTGCTCATAGCAGTGAATTCCTCCTTGGCAGTATGTTTTGACAAGACAACCGGATTACCAGGGCTAGTGTGACCCGTACCAGTAATAATAACATCATCATCATCACCCTTTGGTGGACTTGGCGGATTGACGGTATCCCTGGCTGGGCTTGGCGGATTAGCAGCTGGGCTTGGTGGATCAGCAGCCGGGCTCGAAGGAGTGGCATGAGGGCTTGATGGATCAATATGAGTGGCCAGGTCAGCCTCCAGCGGATTAGCTTCAGTGTTCTCACCTTGTGGGGCGGAATCATCCATAACATCAGTATTTCTACCGGTACCTTCAGGAGCCCTCTCCAGTTTAACTTCACCAACAGGGGCACTGGTTTTAGCCTTCTTACTCAGACGGGCTTTGGCACTGCGATATCAAAACAAACATTAGCATGGTAAACCGAACTATGAAGGAAAAAGATGAAAGGCAGTATACTTACCCAGCGACGGTTTTAAGGGGAGGCAACTGAGTGGTTGATGAAATGCCAGACGAATTGGAAGACACCTGGTAATTTGGACCAGACGGATTGAGTGGGTATCGGAAGAAACCCTTCAAAGGATAAAGTTTTTTGGGAGAACAAGTAACCTCTGGACGATGCTTCCGGGTTGGTGTATCAGGTAAACCGGAAGAGGTGACGTGCTAGCCACTGTGCCGGGTTGTGCGACATCCTTCAGGTTGCTGTGTCTTCAAAGAAAATTTTGGATCCAAATAAGCAAGAGGGTGAGAGTATTTTACTTTCTGAACGGCACGACGAAATCTTTGAACCGGCACAAGATCTGAATCGGAGGAAAGAGAGATTACCTCTACATGGTCCGCATGGCTGGCCTCCGCATCATCCTGGGAATAATCATTGTCAATAAGATGTATGAAAAAGGAACCAAGGGAGTCAAGTTCTACCTCTTGATCCGATTCGTCAATATCTTCTGGCGGATCAGAAGACTCGGTAGTTTTCTTCTTGGCTGCTCTCTTTGTGACCTTGCTTTTCAAACGAGGAGCCCTAACCGGTTTATCTTGAGTTTTCCGCTTCCAGAAGGAACTATTAGCCTGTGAAATTAACACAAAGGAGTATTAGCACATTGTTAAAGCAGAGGCGGATTAGTAAGCATCAAGTTAAACTTTACCGCTGGTGGTTTATTGGAGGCGTAAAAAGGTGGCAACCCGGTTTGGCTGCATGCGGCGATCGGTTCGTCAAGCATCTTCTTCACAGATTCAGTAACTTCATTGTCTGTCATCACCATTTCATGATATCGTTGAGTATCCTTGACGTTGCCAGTATATTCATGCATTAATCCGGGGCGGCGACTTAAAGGCAGAATACCCCAAGAAATCCAGCAGCGGACGAGATCAATACCGGTCAAACCCTTGGCTAGGAGAGCCCGGAGCTTGGCGAGTTGAGGTGCATAAGTTTGCCATTCTTTGGCAGTTAAACGTTGAGGTAATGGGTGGCCATTGCTAAGCCGGTGAGGGCGGTAACCCGGCAAAGGATTTTCTCCAGTAGGGGCAGTATTCTGACAATAAAACCATGTTTGGTTCCAATCTTTGGGATGGCTGTGATGTTTTGCATGAGGGAAATCAACTTCTTTTCTCTTCTGGATTGATACCCCACCAAGTTCCATGTTGGGACCGTCAGAGAACTCAGTGCAGCGGTTTAAATGGAAAAAATCCTGAAAAAGCTCCACAGATGGTTCTTCTTGAAGGTAAACTTCACAGAACACTTGAAAATTGCATATGTTGGACACGGAATTCGGTCCAATATCCTGTGGATGGAGTTGAAAGCTCGCAAGGACATCCCTGAATTTTTTTTATCCGGGAGGACTGAATCCCCGGTCTAAGTGTTGCATAAATATAATCACCTCTCCATCTTGAGGCTCAGGAGGGCACTCAGGGCCAGGGACTCGCCAATGAAGGACCCTTTTTGAGGCTAAAGTGCCTGTGGTAACATATCCATTGATTTGAGTTTCCGTGATCTGGGATGGAACCCAGTTGCAAGCGGAAAATTGCTTGGCCATCTTGGAAAGCAAAACTGTAAAGGAAAAATGAAGGCCGGTTTACGATTGGCGGTTCATGTGCACTAATCGATGTTAAACCGGGGACTTTGGCCAAGGCATACATGTGAGTTAAACCGGAAATTGCTATTCAAGTCAAGCTGGCGGTTTAAGTGAGGGCTAATGGCATATGGCGGATTATCAGCTACTAAAAATTAAATCGCCCTTAACTAGAAGAGGCAGAGCTGAAATTTGCTAAGTGTTGCAGAAACAGGTTTAGCAAAATAACAGTGTAGTCTTGGATCTACCGTGCTTCAATAAACAAAAATTTCTACGACCTACAATGGCGTTAAGCAGAACAGAGAAAGTCTAGAGAGGATTTTTTCAGAAACAACAAGATGCTACAGTATGGCAGATTAAAACTATGGATCTAGCCGCAAAAGGAAACTATCAAACTTAGCTAAAGTTCAGTAAAAAGGCCAAGAGTAAGGCAGAGAAGCACTGACGAACATAGATGAACACGGTTGAACGCAGATGAACAGGATGCCCTAATGGAGATCTAGGGTTAAGGGAAGAAAAACTCACCGGGTTCTCAGGAGCAGCAGAGGAGAGTGCGGATCTCTGGAGCATTTCAGGTTGATGCAGCAGCCTGGTCGGTGCAGAGTTCAAGATCGACGGCGGCAGCGACGCTTGAGTTCTTCGGGTCGCGAGGAGGAAGACGGGGCGAAGAAAGGGGAGAAAATGGAAATACCCCCCGGCTTTATTTATAAGGAGAAAAGGATAAGTGGCAGGCGCGAGAATCGAGGAGCCTGAAGCGGCAAAAGTGGGCATGGTTGTCGCCTCGATCTTCAGGATACCATCAATGAAGGGAATCTTTTTAATCTTTTTATACAGAGATGATGTCATGATGATCCGTTGCTGTGTTTAGAGGATGACGTCACGGCGGTTTAACAAAATTTATAGGAGAAGACATCATGGCGGTTTACAAGAAATATAAGGAGATGTTCACAGAATTTCTTTAAGTATTGAAGATTGACATGAACAGGTTCAAATCAATCTGGGGCCTAATGTTGGGGATATAACTACTGAGTGTAAACCGCCCAGGAGGGGCCGGTTCACCTTCAACTATATTGAAGCCCACGAAGACCCAGAAGATGGCGTTTTACTAATGAAGCTTAGAGGCCCGGAGCGCAAAGGCGGATTAGGGCCCATAGTGGTAAACCTCCATGGTTATGTAACTTGTATTGTAAGTTAGGAAAGGAGAGACCGAGCCGGACACTTGTATGAGTCAGCCTCGGGACTCTGTAGACCGGCCGGGCGTCAACCTATGTATATAAAGGGACAACCCGGCGGCGGTTCAAGGGCAAGACACAACAACTCGAGACCCAGGAAAAGCGTATTTGCTCCCTGGTCATCGAAACCCAATCAATTCCATCACAACTAGACGTAGGCATTTACCTTCATCAAAGGGGCCGAACTAGTATAAAACTCCCGTGTCCCATGTCCGGTTTAACCCCTTCAAGCTAATCCATCGCGATGGCTCCACGACTAAGTCCTTTCATGAGGACATCTGACGTGTTAATTCCACAACACCGCCCCTTTCTTCTCCCCGCCGGCCAAAGAAAAGTTGTGCCGCCCTCTTCCTCCGACGTGCGCCGCTCACAAGCGCCGGAAGCAGCCGGATCTGCAAGATACAAGCCCGCGCTCCGAGCTTCGGGGCGGATCCATGGCGCCGGCGCCGGCTGATACGTCTCCGTCGTATCTATAATTTTTAATTGTTCCATGCCAATATTCTACAACTTTTACATACTTTTGGCAACTTTTTATACTATTTTTGGGACTAACATATTGATCCAGTGCCCAGTGCCAATTCCTGTTTGTTGCATGTTTATTGTTTTGCAGAAAATCCATATCAAACGAAGTATAAACGCGATAAAAACTTACGGAGATTTTTTTCGAAATATATGTGATTTTTGGGAAAAAAAGAATAAACATGAGATGATGCCCGAGGAGTCCACGAGGCAGGGGGCGCGCCCCAGGGGGTAGTGCACGCCCTGGGCCCTCGTGGCCACTCCGTTAGGCGGTTGGTGCCCTTCTTTCGCCGCAAGAAAGCCAATATCCAGATAAAAATTGTATCCAAAATTCATCCCAATCGAAGTTACGGATCTCCGGTAATTTAAGAAACGGTGAAAGGGCAAAATCTGGGAGCGCAGAAACAGAAGAAAACAGAGAGAGAGAGAGAGAGAGAGAGAGAGAGAGAGAGAGAGAGAGAGAGAGAGAGATCCAATCTTGGAGGGGCTCTCGCCTCTCCGCCGCCATGGAAGCCAAGAACCAAAGGGGAAACCCTTCTCCCATCTAGGTGGAAGGTCATGGAAGAAGAAGAAGAGGGGGGCTCTCTCCCCTCTCTCCCGGTGACGCCGGAACACCGCCGGGGCCATCACCGTGCCGGCGATCTACACCAACAACTTCACCGCCGTCATCACCAACTCTCTCCCCCTCTATGCAGCGGTGTAACACCTCTTCTCCCTGTTGTAATCTCTACTTGAACATGGTGCTCAATGCTATATATTATTTCCCAATGATGTATGGCTATCCTATGATGTTTGAGTATATCCGTTTTGTCCTATGGGTTGATTGATGATCATGATTGGTTTGAGTTGCATGTTTTATTATTAGTGTTGTCCTATGGTGCTCTCCATGTCGCGCAGGCGTGAGGGATCCCCGCCGTAGGGTTTGCAATATGTTCATGATTCGCTTATGGTGCGTGGCGTGAGTGACAGAAGCACAGACCCGAATAAGTAGGTTGTTTGCGTATGGGAATAAAGAGGACTTGATACTTTAATGCTATGGTTGGGTTTTACCTTAATGATCTTTAGTAGTTGCGGATGCTTGCTAAAGTTCCAATCATAAGTGCATAAGATCCAAAGAGAGAAAGTATGTTAGCTTATGCCTCTCCCTCATATAAAATTGCAATAGTGATTACCGGTCTATTTATCGATTGCCTAGGGACAAATAACTTTCTCGTGGCAAAAGGCTCTCTACTAAAACTAACTTAGTTTTGTCTTTATCTAAACAACCCCTACTTTTTATTTACCTACTCTTTATTATCTTGCAAACCTATCCTATCACACCTACAAAGTACTTCTAGTTTGATACTTGTTCTATGTAAAGCAAACGTTAAGCGTGCGTAGAGTTGTATCGGTGGTAGATAGAACTTGAGGGAATATTTGTTCTACCTTTAGCTCCTCATTGGGTTCGACACTCTTAGTTATCGAAAGAGGCTATAATTGATCCCCTATACTTGTGGGTTATCAAGACTTTTTTCTGGCACCGTTGCCGGGGAGCAATAGCGTGGGGTGAATATTCTCGTGTGTGCTTGTTTGCTTTATCACTAGGTAGTTTTTATTTGCTGATCTAAGTTGTTCTATATCTTTAGTCATGGATATGGAACATGAAATACCAAAAAGAAAATTAGGTGTACTTGCTACTCATGGAGATGGGGAACCTCCTAAAACCCTCGATGCTCATTATGTGAAAGATATTATGCACTAATTTAATAATCCTGAGAAAACCCCATTCAATTATATAATGGGAGAAATGTTGGATCAACGTGAATACTTTAGGGATTATCACTTATCTCAAAAAGGGAAACTATTATTGGATCAAATTCATATGTTGCATTGGTATGCTCGGGAACTATGCTTGAGATATGATTATACTTGTTGCTCTAGGATGAATGCTCCACACCTTCCCTTTTCATGTAAATTTAATGATAATCAAACCTTAGCTTCTTACACTAATGGTATTTATGATTACTATGATGTGGAACGAATGGAAGAATTTGTTGCTTTTAAGGGTGCTTATGAAATTGTATCTTTGTTTGAAAAGTATGAAGCTTTGGCCTGAAAATTTGCTATACTTAAATATTGCTATGAGAATTATGAATATAATGCCGATATTGATGCGTTTATTGAGAAAGTCTCCGCTGTCCAAGAAGAGACTATTATGTTGCAGGAATCTATGGAAGAAGAAAATATTGAGATTGTGGGCTCATTGGATGAAAAAGATGATGAGGAGAGCGGAGAACAAAAGGAGGAAGAGCGGATTAGCTACCCGTGCCCACCTTCTAATGAGACTAACTCTTCAACTCATACATTGTTTAATTTCCCTTCGTTCTTACAGAAGGATGATTGCTATGATAATTGCTATGATCCCTTTAATTCATTTGAAATATCCCTTTTTGATGAACTTGATGCTTGCTATGCTTGTGTCCATGATGCCAATATGAATGATGCTTATGGAGATGAACTTGCTATAGTTCCTTACGTTAAGAATGAAACTGTTATGATTGCACTGATAACCCACAAGTGTAGGGGATCGCAACAGCTTTCGAGGGTAAAGTATTCAACCCAAATTTATTGATTCGACACAAGGGGGGCCAAAGTATATTCTTGAGTATTAGCAGTTGAGTTGACAATTCAACCACACCTGGATAACTTAGTATCTGCAGCAAAGTATTTAGTAGCAAAGTAGTATGATAATAAAGGTAACGGTGGCAAAAGTAAAGATAATAGTTTTTGGGTTTTTGTAGTAGTTGTAACAGTAGCAACGGAAAAGTAAATAAGCAAAGAACAATATGTTAAAATCTCATAGGCAATGGATCAGTGATGGATAATTATGCCGGATGCGATTCCTCATGTAATAGTTATAACATAGGGTGACACAGAACTAGCTCTAGTTCATCAATGTAATGTAGGCATGTATTCCGTAAATAGTCATACATGCTTATGGAAAAGAACTTGCATGACATCTGTTGTCCTACCCTCCCATGGCAGCGGGGTCCTAGTGGAAACTAAGGGATATTAAGGCCTCCTTTTAATACAGAACCGGAACAAAGCATTAGCACATAGTGAATACATGAACTCCTCAAACTACGGTCATCACCGAGAAGTATCCCGATAATTGTCACTTCGGGGTTGTCGGATCATAACACATAATAGGTGACTATAGACTTGCAAGATAGGATCGAGAACACACATATATTCATGAAAACATAATAGGTTCAGATCTGAAATCATGGCACTCGGGCCCTAGTGACAAGCATTAAGCATAGCAAAGTCATAGCAACATCAATCACAGAACATAGTGGATACTAGGGATCAAACCCTAACAAAACTAACTTGATTACATGGTAAATCTCATCCAACCCATCACCGTCCAGCAAGCCTATGATGGAATTACTCACGCACGGCGGTGAGCATCATGAAATTGGTGATGGAGGATGGTTGATGATGACGGCGGCCACGAATCCCCCTCTCCGGAGCCCCGAACGGACTCCAGATCAGGCCTCCCGAGAGAGATTAGGGCTTGGCGGCGGCTCCGTGTCGTAAAACGCGATCAAACTTTCTCTCTGATTTTTTTCTCCGCGAGACGGAATATATGGAGTTGGAGTTGAGGTCGGTGGAGGTCCAGGGGGGCCACGAGATAGGGGGGCGCGCCCCCCTGTCTCATGGATAGGGTTTCTTTCGCCCAGAAATTCTTATTAATTCCAAAAAGTGCCTCCGTGGATTTTTAGGACATTGCGAGAACTTTTCTTTTCTACACATAAAACAACATCATGGCAGTTCCGCTGAAAACAACGTCAGTCCGGGTTAGTTTCATTCAAATCATGCAAGTTAGAGTCCAAAACAAGGGCAAAAGTGTCTGGAAAAGTAGATACATTGGAGACGTATCAACTCCCCCAAACTTAAACCTTTGCTTGTCCTCAAGCAATTCAGTTGGTAAACTGAAAGTGATAAAGAAAAACTTTTACAAACTATGTTTGCTCTTGTTGTTGTAAACATGAAAAGCCAGCATTCAAGTTTCAGCAAATATTATGAACTAACCATACTCACAATAACACTTGGGTCTCACAATTACTCATATCAATAGCATAATTAGCTAGTGAGCCATAATAATAAAACTCGGATGACAACACTTTCTCAAAACAATCATAACATGATATAACAAAATGGTTTCTCGCTAGCCCTTTCTAAGAACGCAAAACATAAATGCAGAGCACCTTTAAAGATCAAGGACTGACTAAACATTGTAATTCATGGTAAAAGAGATCCAGTCAAGTCATACCCAATATAAACCAATAGTAATGAATGCAAATGAGAGTGTGCTCTCCAGCGGGTGCTTTTTTAATAAGAAGGGTGATGACTCAACATAAAAGTAAATAGATAGGCCCTTCGCAGAGGGAAGCAGGGATTTGTAGAGGTCCCAGAGCTCGATTTTAAAATAGAGATTGAATAACATTTTGAGCGGTATACTTTCGCTGTCAACACAACAACTATGAGATGGTTGTATCTTCCATACTACATGCATTATAGGTAGTTCCCAAACAGAATGGTAAAGGTTTATACTCCCCCATCCACCAACAAGCATCAATCCATGGCTTGCTCGAAACAACGAGTGCCTCCAACTAACAACAGCTCTGGGGGAGTTTTGTTTAATTATTTTGATTTGCTTTGATCTTTTTGGATCATGGGACTGGGCATCCCGGTTACCGGCCCTTTCTCGTGAATGAGGAGCGGAGTCCACTCCTCTTGAGAATAACCCACTAGCATGAAAGATATAGGCATCCCTAGTTGTAACATGAGCTGCTCGAGCATACAAAACAGAATTTCATTTGAAGGTTTGGAGTTTGGCACATACAAATTTACTTGGAACGGCAGGTAAATACCGCATATAGGAAGGTATAGTGGACTCATATGGAACAACTTTGGGGTTTAAGGATTTTGGATGCACAAGCAGTATTCCCGCTTAGTACAGGTGAAGGCTAGCAAAAGACTGTGAAGCGACCAACTGAGAGAGCGACAACAGTCATGAACATGCATTAGAATTAATTTACACCGAGTACAAGCATGAGTAGGATATAATCTACCATGAACATAAATATCATGAAGGCTATGTTGATTTGTTTCAACTACATGCGTGAACATGTGCCAAGTCGAGTCACTCAATTCATTCAAAGGAGGATACCATCCCACTATACCACATCATAATCATTCTAATAGCATGTTGGCACGCAAGGTAAACCATTATAACTCATAGCTAATCAAGCATGGCACAAGCAACTATAATCTCTAAATGTCATTGCAAATATGTTTACTTCATAATAAGCCGACTCAGAAACGATGAACTCATCATATTTACAAAAACAAGAGAGGTCGAGTTCATACCAGTTTTTCTCATCCCAATAAGTCCATCATATATCGTCATTATTGCCTTTCACTTGCACGACCGAACGATGTGTATAATAATAAGAGTGCACGTGCATTGGACTAAGATGGAATCTGCAAACATTCAACTCAAAAGAGAAGACAAGTAATATGGGCTCTAAGTTCAATAAACAATCATGCATATGAGAGCCACTAAACATTTTCAATATGGTCTTCTCGACCCCCAAAGGAAAGAAAATAAAATAAAACTATTTACACGGGAAAGCTCACAACAAGAAAGAAGAAGAACTAGAAATCTTTTTGGCTTTTTATTTTCATTCTACTACAAGCATGGAAATTAAACTAACTAATTTTTTTGGTTTTTCTCAAGGTTTATCAAACACACAAGAAGAAAACTAGAAAAAAGAAAATTAAACTAACATGGATAATCCAATGAAAGAGTATGAGCACTGACAACTAGTGTGTGAACATGAATGTAAAGTCGGTGAGAAATACGTACTCCCCCAAGCTTAGGCTTTTGGCCTAAGTTGGCCTAATACCAAGGACCGTCTGGCTGATATCCATAAGTGAAACCGGGGTCGTACTGAGATGCAGCGGCAACCGCCTCCTGAGCTGCAGCGTGTTGGCGAGCTGTCTCCGCTCTCCTCTCGTGTTCAGCTGCTTCCTCCCTAGTGACAACATATCTTCCTTTTGCCTGATAATCAGAAAGGTAGGGAGCAGGAAGAGTAACATGGACGACGTTGCGTCTGTCATAGGTTAGTCGATATTGGAGGAATTGTTCATTCCTCCCAAGAAATTGATGACTGACCATAGCTTCATAATCCAAATAAATAGGAGGTATTATCATATCTCCCTCTCGTGGGGCTATACCAAGATAATTAGCCACACGGGTTGCATAAATTCCTCCAAATAAATTTCCCTTTCTACTATTATTCTGCAACCTACGTGGAACTATTGCCCCCAAGTTATAACCTTTATAACCTAACACACCACTCTAAAGGACACACAGATCAGGGACACACATGTGACATGCTTCATCCTTACCGTTAATACATCTACCAATGAAGAGAGCAAAATAATGTATAGCAGGAAAATGAATGCTCCCTATGGTAGCTTGTGCTATGTCCCTAGATTCTCCCATAGTACTAGCAAGAAAATCTCTGAATTCAGATTTGTGAGAATCATTAATATTACCCCACTAAGGGAGTTTGCAAGAAGTTGTGAAATCCTCTAAATCCATGGTATAAGATGTATCATAAATATCAAATATGACACTAGGAGAATTACGCGCACAGTTATATTTAAACCTCCGCACAAAGGAATCAGTCAATTGATAGTACTGAGGACACTTATTTTCTAAGTAGTCCTCCAGCTCAGCATTACGCACAAACGCGTCAAATTCCTCCTTAAAGCCTGCTTCGACCATAAAATTATCGGATGGCCATTCACAAGCTCATACATCCGCGTCCCTCGGCAATTCAACATCTTGCTCACGTATAGCAATCCTGGGCCCTTTCTTTACCGAGGAACCACCTTGGTACATTCTTCTAAGCATATTTCTTTTTCTGAAAAATTTCTGAAATTTTAGTAACTTCGAAATAAAAGTGAATAAAACTAAACAAGATTGGTAGCAACTACTCCTACAAGTGCCTAGAGCCCATATCATGCATTAGAATTGCTTGGGACCTCATAAATTTAACATGCAAGCTCAAGAACATGGTCACCTATGCAGCAAAAATTTGCAATGAATAAAGCACTAGAATAAAAACTAATTGGACCAATGGAGGAGTCACATACCAAGCAACAATCTCCCAAAGCGGTTTTGTGAATGGAGTTTTGAGCAAGGAGATCGAAAATCGCAGCAAAATGAGCTAGAACTTGTGCTTGAGCTGGATGGGGATTTTTTTGGGTAGAAGATGAAGTGTGTGGGTGCTGGCATAAGTGGAGGGGATCCACCAGGGGGGCATGAGATAGGGGGCGTGCCCAGGGAGAGGGGCGCGCCCTCCACTCTCGTGGCCTGGTGCTTGCCCCTCCTGAAGTGATTTCAGTGCCTAAAATCCTCAAATATTCCATAAAAACTCATACTAAATTTGGAGGGCATTTTGAGCACTTTTATTTTTGGGATATTTTTTAATGCACGGATAATTCAGAAAACAGACGGATGATACTATTTTTGCTTTATTTGTTCTAAATAACAGAAAGTAAAAAGAGGGTACAGAAGGTTGTGCCTTCTAGTTTCATCCATCTCATGATCATCAAAATGAACCCACTAACAAGGTTGATCAAGTCTTGTTAACAAACTCATTCCGAATAACACGGAACCGGAGAAATTTCGAATAACACTAAGTTACCTCAACGGGGATATGAAAATCCCCAACAATAAGAATATCATACTTTTTCTTGACAATAGGGAGAGGGAATTCAAAACCTCCAATAATGATAGTTGGAACTTTTCCAATAGAATTGATGCTATGAACTTGAGATTGTTTGCTCCGAAAATGTACCGTATGCTCATTACCATTAACATGAAAAGTGACATTGCCTTTGTTGCAATCAATAACAGACCCTGCAGTATTCAAAAAAGGTCTACCAAGGATAATCGACATACTATCATCCTCGGGAATATCAAGAATAACAAAGTCCGTTAAGATAGTGACATTTGCAACCACAACAGACACATCCTTACAAATACCGACAGGTATATCAGTTGATTTATCAGCCATTTGCAAAGATATTTCAGTAGGTGTCAACTTATTCAATTCAAGTCTACGATATAAAGAGAGAGGCATAACACTAACACCGGCTCCAAGATCACATAAAGCAGTTCTAACATAATTTCTTTTAATGGAGCATGGTATAGTTGGTACACCCAGATCTCCAAGTTTCTTTGGTATTCCACCCTTAAACGTGTAATTAGCAAGCAAGGTGGAAATTTCAGCTTCCGGTATCTTTCTCTTGTTTGTAATGATATCCTTCATATACTTAGCATAAGGATTTACTTTGAGCATATTAGTTAAGAGCATACATAAGAAAATAGGTCTAATCATTTCAGCAAAGCGCTCAAAATCCTCATCATCCTTTGTCTTGGATGATTTAGGAGGAAAAGGCATGGGTTTCTGAACCCATGGTTCTCTTTCTCTACCGTGCTTCCTAGCAACAAAATCTCTCTTATCATAACGTTGATTCTTTGATTATGGGTTATCAAGATCAACCGAAGGTTCAACCTCTACTTCATTGTGTTTGCTAGGTTGAGCATCAACATGAACATTATCATTAACATTATCACTAGGTTCATGTTCATCACCTCATTGTGTTTCAGCATCAGAGATAGAAATATCATTGGGATTCTCAGGTGTGTCTACAGTAGGTTCACTAGAAGCATGCAAAGTTCTATCGTTCTTCCTTTTCTTCTTTTTAGAAGAACTAGGTGCCTCTAAATTATTTCTCTGAGAATCTTACTCGATTCTCTTAGGGTGCCCTTCAGGATACAAAGGTTCCTGAGTCATTCTACCAGTTCTAGTAGCCACTCTAACAGCAAAGTCATTTTTATTATTTAATTCCTCAAGCAAATCATTTTGAGCTTTGAGTACTTGCTCAGCTTGAGTAGCAACCATAGAAGCATATTTGCTATTGAGTTGGAGTTCACCTTTAACTCTAGCCATATTATCGCTCACGCGTCCTATCTCGAAAGCATTATTCTTTAACTCTCTACCAACATAAGCATTAAAACTTTCTTGTCTAGCCATAAAGTCATCAAATTCATCTAAGCAAGGGCTATGAAATTTAGTAGAGGGGACTTCAACTTTATCATATCTATAGAGAGAATTTACCTTTACTACCTGTGTCGGGTTATCAAGACAATGTGGTTCTTCAACAGGCGGTATATTAAGACCATGTATTTCTTCAATAGGTGGTAAATTCTTAACATCTTCAGCTTTAATACCTTTTTCTTTCATTGATTTCTTTGCCTCTTGCATATCTTCAGGACTGAGAAATAAAACACCTCTCTTCTTCGGAGTGGGTTTAGGAATAGGCTCAGGAGTTGGCTCAATTGGTTTAGGAATTGCCTCAGGAATTGGCTCAGGAAGAGTCCAATTATTTTCATTAGTCAACATATTATTCAATAGCAATTCAGATTCGTCGATTGTTCTTTCCCTGAAAACACAACCAGCACAACTATCCATGTAGTCCTTGGAAGCATCGGTTAGTCCATTATAAAAGATATCAATTATTTCATTTTTCTTGAGAGGATGATCAGGCAAAGCATTAAGTAACCGGAGAAGCCTCCCCCAAGCTTGTGGGAGACTCACTGCTTTGATTTGCACAAACTTATATATTTCCCGCAAGGCAGCTTGTTTCTTATGAGTAGGGAAATATTTAGCAGAGAAGTAATAAATAAAATCCTGGGGACTACACACACAACCAGGAGCAAGAGAATTATACCAAGTCTTAGCATCACCCTTTAACGAGAATGGAAATATATTAAGGATATAAAAATAGCGAGATCTTTCATCATGAGTAAACATGGTAGCTATATCATTCAACTTGGTAAGATGTGCCACAACAGTTTCAAATTCAAGGCCATAAAAAGGATCAGATTCAACTAGAGTAATAATCTCAGGATCAACAGAAAATTCATAATCCTTATCAGTAACACAGATAGGTGAAGTAGAAAAAGCAGGGTCAGGTTTCATTCTAGCATTAAGAGACTGATGCTTCCATTTAGCTAATAATTTCTTAAGATCATATGTACCATTGCAAACAAAGATAGCTCTAGAAGCTTCTTCATTCATAACATAACCCTCAGGAACAACAGGCAATACATAATCATTGGGAGAATTTTCATCATCACTATCATCAATAATAGCATCTTCAATATTTTCATTCCCCCTAACTCTAGCAAGTTGTTCATCAGGAAATTCACCTAATGGCAAAGTAGTATCACACACAGAAGTAGTTTCATCGTGCATAGCAGAAGTGGCATCATCAATAACATGCGACATATCTGAATTCATAGCAGTAGCAGGTTTAGGTGTCGCAAGCTTACTCATAACAGAAGGAGAATCCAGTGCAGAGCTAGATGGCAGTTCCTTACCTCCCCTCGTAGTTGAGGGATAGATCTTGGTTTTAGCGTCTTTCAAGTTCTTCACAGTGATCAACAGATATAAATCCCAAGTGACTCAGAGAATAGAGCTATGCTCCCCGACAACGGCGCCAGAAATTAGTCTTGATAACCCACAAGTGTAGGGGATCGCAACAGCTTTCGAGGGTAAAGTATTCAACCCAAATTTATTGATTCGACACAAGGGGAGCCAAAGAATATTCTTGAGTATTAGCAGTTGAGTTGTCTATTCAACCACACCTGGATAACTTAGTATATGCAGCAAAGTATTTAGTAGCAAAGTAGTATGATAATAAAGGTAACGGTGGCAAAAGTAAAGATAATAGTTTTTGGGTTTCTGTAGTAGTTGTAACAGTAGCAACGGAAAAGTAAATAAGAGAAGAACAATATGTGAAAAGCTTGTAGGCAATGGATTAGTGATGGATAATTATGCCGGATGCGATTCCTCATGTAATAGTTATAACATAGGGTGACACAGAACTAGCTCCAGTTCATCAATGTAATGTAGGCATGTATTCCGTAAATAGTCATACATGCTTATGGAAAAGAACTTGCATGACATCTTTTGTCCTACCCTCCCGTGGCAGCGGGGTCCTAGTGGAAACTAAGGGATATTAAGGCCTCCTTTTAATAGAGAACCGGAACAAAGCATTAGCACATAGTGAATACATGAACTCCTCAAACTACGGTCATCACCGAGAAGTATCCCAATTATTGTCACTTCGGGGTTGTCGGATCATAACACATAATAGGTAACTATAGACTTCCAAGATAAGATCAAGAACACACATATATTCATGAAAACATAATAGGTTCAGATCTGAAATCATGGCACTCGGGCCCTAGTGACAAGCATTAAGCATAGCAAAGTCATAGCAACATCAATCTCAGAACATAGTGGATACTAGGGATCAAACCCTAACAAAACTAACTTGATTACATGGTAAATCTCATCCAACCCATCATCGTCCAGCAAGCCTACGATGGAATTAGTCACGCACGGCGGTGAGCATCATGAAATTGGTGATGGAGGATGGTCGATGATGACGGCGGCGATGAATCCCCCTCTCTGGAGCCCCGAACGGACTCCAGATCAGCCCTCCCGAGAGAGATTAGGGCTTGGCGGCGGCTCCGTGTCGTAAAACGTGATGAAACTTTCTCTCTGATTTTTTTCTCCACGAGACGGAATGTATGGAGTTGGAGTTAAGGTCGGTGGAGGTCCAGGGGGCCGATGAGATAGGGGGCGCGCCCTACAGGGGGGCGCCCCCCTGTCTCGTGGACAGGGTGTGGCCCCCCTGGTGTATTTCTTTCGCCCAGAAATTCTTATTAATTCCAAACAGTGCCTCCGTGGATTTTCAGGACATTCCGAGAACTTTTCTTTTCTACACATAAAACAACATCATGGCTGTTCTGCTGAAAACAGCGGCAGTCTGGCTTAGTTTCATTCAAATCATGCAGGTTAGATTCCAAAACAAGGGCAAAAGTGTTTGGAAAAGTAGATACGTTGGAGACGTATCATGCACCCACGCATGATAGTCCTATTATCTTTTTGAATTCTCCAAACTACACTATATCGGAGAAGTTTGTGCTAATTAAGGATTATATTGATGGGTTGTGTTTTACCGTTGCACATGATAATTTTGATATATATAATATGCATGTTCTTGCTGCTCCTACTTGCAATTATTATGACAAAGGAACTACATCTCCGCCTCTCTATGTTTCCAATACGATAAAATTGCAAGAAACTGTTTATACTATGCATTGGCCTTTACTTTGTGTGCATGAATTGTTCTTTTATGACATGCCGATGCATAGGAAGAGAGTTAGACTTCGTCATTACATGATATATGTTACTTTGTGCTCACTACTAAATTACAAATCATTGTTAGTTAAAATTGGCTTTGATATACCTTGGGATCCGGGTGGACCCATTACTTGAGCACTATATGCCTAGCTTAATTGCTTTAAAGAAAGTGCTGCCAGGGAGACAACCTGGAAGTTTTAGAGAGTTGTTTTATTTCTGTTGTGTGCTTTTATAAAGTTTAAAAACAAAAAATAAAGTGGGGAACCTAAAACTTTTCAAAAAGAAAAGTGAAAGGGAGAGAGACGAGCATTGTTAAAGTTGGAGCATGCCTTGAACTTTATTCATGCCCATGGAAACTTTGTGAATCTTAATTACAGAAATTTTTCAACAAAAATAATTATCCCCTTGTATAAATCCATTGTATTATAAAAATAATGTGCCAAGATTTGCCTTTAGGATGATTAGATTGCGTGTTTGGTTTGTGCGGTGCAAAAACAGAAACTTTGGATGTAGTGCGTGATTTTACTTTTTTTTACTCGAAAGTCAAATGGTTCTGAAACTTTTTGCATAGTACTTCTATACAAATTGTTTATTTTTTTCCTATTTTTTCAGAATTTTTGGAGTTACAGAAGTATGGTAGATGTTCAGATTGCTACAGACTGTCCTGTTTAAGACAGATTCTGTTTTTGATGCATTGTTTTGCTCGTTATGATGAAACTATCGATTTTATCGGTGGTATAAGCCATAGAGAATTTATAATACAGTAGATATAATGCAAAAATAAAATATGAATGAGTTTGCAATAGTACTTAAAGTGGTGATTTGTTTTATTATACTAACGGATCTCACGAGGGTTTTGTTAAGTTTTGTCTGATTGAAGTTTTCAAGTTTTGGGTGAGATCACGATGGATGAAGGAATAAGGAGTGGCAAGAGCCTAAACTTGGGGATGCTCGAGGAACCCCAAGGTAATATTCAAGGACTCCCAAGCAACTAATCTTGGGGATGCCCCGGAAGGCATTCCCTCTTTCTTCTAACGATCATCAGTAATTTTACCTGGAGCTATATTTTTATTCGTCACATGATATGCGTATATCTTGGAGCATCATGTGCTTTTTATTTTTCTTTTATTAAATGAACCGTGCTGGTATGATATAGTCCTTGGTTGATTTATAGAATGCTCTTTGCACTTCACTTATATCTTTTGAGTATGGCTTTATATAACGCTTCATGTGCTTCACTTATATCATTTCAAGTTTGGATTGCATGTTTCTCTACACATAGAAAACCGCCATTTATAGAATGATCTTTTGCTTCACTTATATTTGTTAGAGCTTGGGCATATCTTTTGTAGAAAGAATTAAACTCTCTTGCTACGCTTATATCTATTTAGAGAGTTGAAAGGAATTGGTCATTCACATGGTTAGTCATAAAATCCTATATAAAACTTGTAGATCACTGAATATGATATGTTTGATTCCTTGCAATAGTTTTGTGATATAAAGATGGTGATATTAGAGACATGCTAGTGAGTAATTGTGGATTGGTAGAAATACTTGTGTTGAGGTTTGTGATTCCCGAAGCATGCACGTATGGTGAACCATTATGTGATGAAGTCGGAGCATGATTTATTTTTTGATTGTCATCCTTTGTGTGGAGGTCGGGATCGTGTGATGGTTAACTCCTACGAACCCTTCCCCTAGGATCATGCGCATAGTGCTTGGTTTCGATGACTAATAGATTTTTGCAATAAGTATGTGAGTTCTTTATGACTAATGTTGAGTCCATGGATTATATGCACTCTCACCCTTCCATCATTGCTAGCCTCTCTTGTGACGCGCAACTTTCGCCGGTACCATACACCCACCATATACCTTCCTCAAAAACAGCCACCATACCTACCTATTATGGCATTTCCATAGCCATTCCGAGATATATTGCCATGCAACTTCCATCATCTTCGTATACATGACTTGAGCATTCATTGCCATATTGCTTTGCATGATCGTAAGATTGCTAGCATGATGTTTTTATGGCTTGTCCATTTTTTGATGTAATTGTTATGCTTGATCATTGCACATTCTGGTACACCGCTGGAGGCATTCATATAGAGTCATATCTTTGTTCTACATATCGAGTTGTAATATTGAGTTTTAAGTAAATAAAAGTGTGATGATTATCATTATTAGAGCATTGTCCCAGTGAGGAAAGGATGATGGAGACTATGATTCCCCCACAAATCGGGATGAGTCTTCAGAATTTAAAAAATATAGGCCAAAGAAGCCCAAATAAAAAAAAGAGGCCAAAGAGGCACACCAAAAAAACAAAAAAAATGCGAGAAAAAGAGAGAAGGGGCAATGTTACTATCCTTTTACCACACTTGTGCTTCAAAGTAGCACATTGTTCTTCATAGAGGGAGTCTCCTATGTTGTCACTTTCATATACTAGTGGGAATTTTTCATTATAGAACTTGGCTTGTATATTCTGATGATGGGCTTCCTCAAATGCCCGAGGTCTTCGTGAGCAAGCAAGTTGGATGCACACCCACTTAGTTTTCAGTTTGAGCTTTCATACACTTATAGCTCTAGTGCATCTGTTGCATGGCAATCCCTTCTCACTTTCATCGATATCGATTGATGGGCATCTCCATAGGCCATTAATTTGCCTAGTTGATGTGAGACTTTCTCTCCTTTTTGTCTTCTCCTCACAACCACCTTCTATTCCACCTATAGTGTTATATCCATTGCTCACACTCATGTATTGCATGAAAGTTGAAAAGGTTTGAGAATACTAAAGTACGAAACAATTGTTGGGCTAAGATAGGGGTTGTGCATGATTTAAATACTTTGTGTGGTGAAGATGGAGCATAGCCAGACCATATGGTTTTGTAGGGATGACTTTCTTTGGCCATGTTATTTTGAAAAGACATGATTGCTTTAATAGTATGCTTGAAGTATTATTGTCTTAATATGAAACGATAGATTATTGCTTTGAATCACTCATGTCTTAATATTCATGCCATGATTAGATCACATGATCAAGATTATGCTAGGTAGCATTCCACATCAAAAATTATCATTTTTATCATTTACCTACTCGAGGACGAGCAGGAATTAAGCTTGGGGATGCTGATATGTCTCCGTCGTATCTATAATTTTTCATTGTTCCATGCCAATGTTCTACAAAATTTACATACCTTTGACAACTTTTTATACTATTTTTGAGACTAACATATTGATCCAGTGCCCAGTGCCAGTTCCTATTTGTTGCATGTTTTTTGTTTCGCAGAAAATTCATATCAAATGGAGTCGAACCGCGATAAAAACTTACGGAGATTCTTTTTGGAATATATGTGATTGGGAAAAAGAATCAACGCGAGACGATGCCCGAGGAGTCCACGAGGCAGGGGGCGCGCCCTGGGCCCTCGTGGACACCCCATTAGGCGGTTGGTGCCCTTCTTTCACTGCAAGAAAGCCAATATCCGGATAAAAATCGTGTCTAAATTTCAGCCCAATCGGAGTTACGGATCTCCGGGAATTTAAGAAGCGGTGAAAGGGCAGAATCAGGGAGCCCGGAAACAGAACAAACGGAGAGAGAGAGAGATCCAATGTCGGAGGGGATCTCGCCCCTCCACTGCCATGGAAGCCAAGAACTAGAGGGGAAACCCTTCTCCCATCTAGGGTAAAGGTCAAGGAAGAAGAAGAATAAGGGGGGCTCTCTCCGGCCCCCTCTCTCCTGGTGGCGCCGGAATACCGCTTGGGCCATCACCATGCCGACGATCTACACCAACAACTTCACCACTGTCATCACCAACTCTCCCCCCCCCTCTATGTAGCGGTGTAACACCTCTTCTCCCTGCTGTAATCTCTACTTGAACATGGAGCTCAATGCTATATATTATTTCCCAATGATGTATGGCTATCCTATGATGTTTGAGTAGATCCATTTTGTCCTATGGGTTGATTGATGATCGTGATTGGTTTGAGTTGCATGTTTTATTATTGGTGCTATCCTATAATGCTCTTCGTGTCACGTAAGCATGAGGGATCCCCGCTGTAGGGTTTGCAATTTGTTCATGATTCGCTTATGGTGGGTGGCGTGAGTGACAAAAGCACAGACCCGAGTAAGTAGGTTGTTTGCGTATGGGAATAAAGAGGGCTTGATACTTTAATTGTTATGGTTGGGTTTTACCTTAATGATCTTTAGTAGTTGTGGATGCTTGCTAGAGTTCCAATCATAAGTGCATATGATCCAAGGAGAGAAAGTATGTTAGCTTATGCCTCTCCCTCATATAAAATTGCAATAGTGATTACCGGTCTAGTTATCGATTGTCTAGGGACAAATAACTTTCTCGTGACAAAAAGCTCTCTACTAAAACTAACTTAGTTGTGTCTTTATCTAAACAGCCCCTACTTTTTATTTATGTGCTGTTTATTATCTTGCAAATCTATGCTATCGCACCTACATAGTACTTCTAGTTTCATACTTGTTCTAGGTAAAGCGAACGTTAAGCATACGTAGAGTTGTATCGGTGGTTGATAGAAATTGAGGGAATATTTGTTCTACCTTTAGCTCCTCGTTGGGTTCCACACTCTTACTTATCGAAAGAGGCTACAACTGCTCCCCTATACTTATGGGTTATCACTGGCCGCGACCGACAAAGACAAATAGACACCCCACTACCGAAACTAGGTGGAATGGATGTGGCGCGGGGTGGCGGAGCTTTCGGGCTGCGCGGGGCAGCAACAGGGGCGGGGATTTGCGGCGGCGGGGAGTGGTGGTGGGAACTGAAGCCAGCGGAAGTGGGTTCGCACCAAAGGGAAAGGGGAGCCGGCGAACTTGGGTGAAATCCCATAGATATAGAGGAAATGGGCTCGCGGTTTCGAGATCCAAAAAAAATTGAAACGGGCGGACTTGGAGGATTTGTTTGCGTCCGGGACACGGGATGGATTCCGCAAACCAGCGGTTACAGTACCGAATGGCCTGATTTGCGGGATCTGCTAGAGATGCTCTAAGGTAACATGATAGATGCGGCAGGAAGTGCATTTTTCAAGATGAAATAAATGCGTAGAACAAGCAAGGTACTTCTTTCAAGGTGAAATAAGTATACAGAACATGCAAGGTAGTTTCTTCAAGCTGAACATTTTACCGACAAAAACAGCATGAAACGACTTGTCAGTAGTGTCACAAATGCATTTTGAATACAAGCAATTGTACTTTTTTCAACCTGAAATAAATATGCATAACTAGTAAGGTACCCTTTTCACATTAGATATTACCGGAACATCCATATATTTATCATTAATGGCTTAGGATTTAAGTTGACTACAGGAATTACCTCTTAGTTGAACTTTTACAAGTTATTTACTCAAAACCACCACAGTTGAGGCTAGGATAACAACTTGACACCACATTTGTGTCAGGACACAAAAAATGACCAACTTTGCACCTAATGACTAACGGAGAGCACTGATCCAATGATAACCTCATGAAAACAGCAGAGCTGGCACATTGGGCCCACCTGTCTAGCCGATGTGGCATGCCTACATGGATAATTTTGTGAGGTGGCCAAAGGCCCACCTGTCGTCCTCTCTCTCTCTTCCGAAGAACCTTCTTCCCCACCAACCCAGCCATATCCAGCGCCGCCGCCGGAGCCTTACCCCGGCGAGCCACCCCACCACTAGAGAGCCTCCCTGCCGCCCTAGCCACCTACCATCCGTTGCCCTAGCCACCTCCATCCGCCCAAGCCACCTACAACCCGCCGCCACAAGCCACTGCCCCGGGCAGGATCCAACCCCAGCCGCACCTCCAGCTCGATCTTGTCCGCCTCGCCACCCAGACCACTGCCGAGCCGCTGTGGCTAGCCATCCAGGGCCGTGCTGCCGCGCCGAGGGCTTCACCGAAGTCAGTGTTAAAGGCGTGGCTGTGGTGAATCGAGCACCCTAGCTCCGCTGTGGCTAGCATCCAGGGCCGCGCCGCCACATGGAGGGCTTCACCGACGTCAGAGTCAAAGGCGCGACCGTGCATGCTGGGAGGCGTCTCAATGCCGAGCACCTCTTCGGGTCCAAAGGTCGTCGGCGCACTTTGGTATGGTAAGCCACCACGGGGCACTGCCGCAAGCGTGGTCGTGGACATGGAGCTCATGATGGTACGCGCGGCAAGGGCCGCCCCCCGAGTGCCGCAAGCACAGGCGTGACCAGCACGCTCCCCCACGGCGCACCCCCAACCAGGGCCTCTGGCGGTCACCGCGAACACGGGCACGACCATGGTGCTCCACCATGGTGCACACGAGCACGGGCGCGGCCATGGCCAATGGGCGGGCCCTGCAAGCACAGGCGTGTCTAGGGCCTCCAGGCACTGGCGGCATGTAGTGCGCAGATGTCTGTCAGTGCACATTACCTGTTTGTCAAAATTTCCAAGAGTAAAATGCCCTAGAGAAAAAGGGAAATGGAAAAAAGGTAAACACTTGAGTCATTTACAGGTGGGACCCTCGTCCGACTCAGCATATTGTCCACACAAGCATGCTACGTCAGCCTGGCAGGTGGGCCCAACTTGTCAGTTTCACTGTTTCGCAAGCTTATCAGACAATCAGTGCTCTTCGTTAGTCATTAGGCACATAGTTAGTGGTTTTTTGTGCCCTCGCTAGTAGAAAAACCGCTATTCGTCCCGGTTCGTGAGGGCCATTTGTCCCGGTTCCCGAATCGGGACTAAATGGTCGTTACTAAAGCCCTGTCCCTTGTGGGCGAACTGGGACAGATGGGGGCTCAACATGGCCACTGCCGCTTGCCCAGGTAGGGGGGCCTCTTGTCCCGGTTGGTGCAACCAACCGGGACCAAAAGGCTTCCACGCGTCAGGATTTTAGGGACTGGGTTTTTTTGTTTTTTTTCTGAAAGGTGGAGGGGGGGGGGGTTGGGGGGTTTTGTAGGGTTAATTTAGGGGTTTCATATATTGTATTAGCTAGCTAATAGAGAGAAGTGTCCTCTCTTATCTCCGTGCTTGGTCGATGCTACGTATGGAGAGGACTCGACATGCTAGCTCGCTAGTAAGCAAATGAAGGAAACTATTAAGTACAGAAGATCATCATGAACATATACAGAAGTGATCGACCTCTCCTTCTCCGAGAGATTGGTAGAACAACAAGTTTTTGTATATCTTACCTACGCTACTATAAGAGATCTTACATATATAAAATGTGTAAGATCTCTTACAATACCCTAACATATGAACTCAACTTCCACATGCATGGTGGTATTCTTCGGCTTTATTGATGATGTGCTCAAGAAAGAATCCAGCCAGTTCCTCTTGAATTGCTCGCATGTGATCTTGTGGTAGGAGTTCATTCCGCATCTGCCACATCTAATTTGAATAAGGGGGTCAATACATACATATATATATATATATATATATGAATTAAACTCAACAGAAATGATGGTAATAAAATAAACTTGTGAATATTTTTGCTTATGCACTTCATATTGTCTTTTAGACTAGCCCTGCCTATTCTTGGCTATCGTGTTGTAGATGAACTCGCGGACGTAGTATCCTCATTAATTATTCCCAACTTCCTGCCACAAGCACTTTACGAGAAATAGAGGTCAATCAAACTGATAATGAAGCATTATAAATGGCATTGATGAAAGTAGCTAGAATCAACGGGAGATGTGCGGAACTAGCTAGCTAGTAGTACTTACTTTCGGGTATTTCCATCGTAGATCCCGTGGCAGTCCCGAAACTTGTGCGGTGAATACTTTCCAAACCCTGCGAGACAAAGAAAACAATTACTTGATATCATGAAATGAACAAAGTTGCCGATATGATGCGATAATGATCGAGTCAACTTACTTCTCGAGCGTTTTAGACATGTCCGCATAGTCCTCGGGATCTTCTCGTCTCGAGTCTAAGACATTTACTAGTCCCTGCTCAAGCTTAATCTCTAGGAGAATATAGTGGAACCTGCGCACGCAGGCATAACTCATCAATTACATTAATTACTATAACCTCGAGTAATAATAAAGGGAAACCGAATATGCACAAGACAGTAACACTCACTTCAAGTTGTAAGGAAAGAGTATTGTATCCTTGTTTTGATTTATTACCAATGATCGTAGCAAGTTCTCCTCGGTTTCTTTGGCATGAAATGTAACCGTAAATTCATCTATGAGATTTGTGTTAATGAACCCAATATCATACATTTCAGCTTTTCTGCATTCGACGATCTTTAATCTGCATAATATAGTGAGGATAACTATATATACATGCAATGAAAGAGCTGAGCTATATATAGAGACTTAATGACAGAAGTAGTACTTACAGGCAGCAGCAAGTGACTGTTAATTTATCGAGGGCCTTTAGATTGAAAAAATGGAAGAACTCCTCAAATGGAACAGACAACTCCTCAATTCCAACGAGGTCGTGCTGATCCTCTTTAACTTTCAGCATCAAAGTATCGATTTTCTTCCCAGCTGACTGCTTTCTGCAGGTTTCCATGTACCAATCATGGAACCTTCGCATCATCGTTGTTACAGTAGTTCCATCTTTGACGAGAGGCTTCCGGTACTCGTATTTGAATTCGTCCACCTCCATTATATCAAAATGTACATCATCGTCGTGCATGTAATCTGCAGGATTGGTACCAGGCAAGATCCCCGGATGATTAGCGACGATATCGGTAGACACCTTGAGCGGGGGGCACGATTAGTTCGCTTGTTCACCGAGTTGGGGATATTTTTTCCCACTTCTTCGTTCTTGTAACCTTTTGTCACTGCAAGTACTTCCCGACTGATTCACTTCCTTATATGTCTTCTCAGTAATGCGCTCATAGTTGGTTTGCGGCGGAGACGGTGGTGGTCGTTGCAGGGCATCCAGAGTGCACTTTGCTTTCATCGGATCTATCTTCTCCTCCGGAGGTGGATGTCTCTTAGCTCTTTGCATTTCGAAATAGTCCTTCACTTGGGCTCGACAGATCTCCTCGTTTTCCTGTTCAGTCATCTCGTATGGTAACTTCTCTGGAGTCTTGACAGATGGACCAAATTTGTATTGCCTCCCGCCTCTGGCTATACTGCTAGACGCAGGAGCAGGCCGAGCGGCTGCGGCTATCTTATTTTGTTGCTTACGAGGCGGAGGAGAAGGACTACAACGCGCCGGAGCAGCCGGAGCGGCGGCGGGTCTCTTCCACCCTTGCTGACGAGGCGGAGAAGGAGGAGGCTGGGTGTTCGGGTGCGCCGGCATAGGCGGAGAAGGAGGCAGAGTGCCTCCATGCACCGGAGAAGGAGGCGGAGTGCCCTGATCACTCGCCGGAGGAGCAGGCGGACGAGGAGGTGGAGTGCCCTGACTTGCCGGAGGAGGAAAAGGAGGCGGAGGCGTCCAATTCGGAAGGTTGATGAGCTCCTTCTGCCATAGGCATGGAGTCTTCAGAGCAGAACCCAGCCTAGTCTCCCCTTCACCGGTAGGGTGGTCGAGCACGAGCTCCTCAAATCCCTTCATTATTTCGTCCACCATCACCCTAGCATATCCTTCTAGAAGTGGACGGCGGTGAAAAGTTGCACCGGGTTCAGGAGGTCAAACAAAGTCGATAGCCGCCTTGACTTTGTAGTTATGCCATTGCGTCATAAGGTGGCAATGTTGAGACTCCGTGATAACATCCATGGGGTACCTAGCAGGAGCCGTGAAGATAGTCTCTAGCTGAAGCAGCTCGGTGGAAGCCACGCCGCTTCTCTGCTGATATGGTGAGGTAGCTTCGGGGGTAGCTTCGGCAGGTCGCTTGCTTCGAACTGCTTCTCGTTCCTCTAGCTTCCGTACCCTTGAGTGCAGCTCCTGCAGTTCACCCTTCTCCACTTTCCTCCTCCTCTCTTAACATTTGTAACCGCCTGCGTTTGGAAACCCAACCTTCCACAGAACGGAGCCTGGCGTGCCTCGTGTCCATCCAGGGTGCTCAGGATTCCCGAGGGCCATTGTGAGCTCGCCCTTCTCTTTGTCTGGAACGAACGTCCCTTCCTGCGCTGCGGCAATATAGTCCCGAAGCTTCGTGATGGGTATTCGCAGTTGCTCGCTCGTCCAAACGCACTTCCCTGTTACAGGGTCCAAGGTTCCGCCAATCCCGAAGAACCAAGTACTTGGACGGTCTCGCCAGTTCAATGTCTCTGGTTCGACCCCTTTATCAAGCAGGTCATTCGCAGCCTTGGCCCACAATGGCCGGACATTGAGGTAGCCACCTGACCCTGTGCGATGGTGATGCTCCTTCTTCGCAGCATTTATCTTGTTTGTTGCTGACACCTTCTTACTCCTCTCCGATGTCTTATTGGCCACAAATGCGTCCCATTGATCTCTGAGCTTCTCATACCGACCGATGAATTCCGGTGTCTTTTTTTTGTCGACAAACTTTGCTTTCAGCTCATTCTTCCACCTCCTGAATAGATCTTCCATCTTCTTGAGAGCACAGGACTTTATCAATGGCTCTATAAATGGATTCTCCGGATCCTCCTCTTCCAGTAGGGTGAAATTTACCTTCAGCACTTTCCAAAGATCCTCTTTCTGTGTATCTTCGACAAAAGAAACTTGAACCTCTTCCTTCTTAGGCTGATTCCATAGCACGATGTTGATCGGGATCATGTCCCTAACAAGAACCCCGCACTGAGCAATAAATGCGTCCTTGGTCCGGAGGGGTTCAATCGGTTGGCCATCGCGCCCGATTGCTGTGATCGTGAACCTTTCATCCGAGCGCAACTTTTTCTTCAGGCCTCGTCTCTTTACCGAAGTTGTGCTCGATCCGGAGGGCTAGAAAAAAGAAGAAAGATGAGAGTTAATATGTGTAGATACCAAAACAATGAATGCATTAATTAGCTAGCTAGTCGGCACAGGCTTAATTAATATATATACCTGGCCGGACTCTGTTCGGTCACCGGAGCCGTCATCACGATCTCCTTCTTGCACCGACATTCGGTCACCGGAGCCATCATAATCATGTCCTTCCTCCTCTGTTGTTCGATAACCGTAGCCTGCTTCACCCTCTCCTTCCAGACCATCGGTTTCGTTGAGATACGACATGACATCACCTCCGCCTGCGATTATGTCCCCCAACACCCGTTCTGCTTCCTCTTCTCGGTCGTGCTCCATAGTTTCTGCAAATATTACAACATGGCAATTATTATATAAACATGACATATGGATATATTAGTGGCAAACGTAGACCTAGCTATAGCTAATCACAACAAGGAATTATATTAATTAGTAGCCTCGACACTTCTCTATGGTTTGGGGTGGCCTCGGCAACGCTTCAAGGGTTCGGGGTGGCCTCGATGACAAAACTCTTTTAACTTGGTAAATTTGGGTGGCCTCGGCAGTGCTTCTAGGGTCTAGTGTCAAAGGATTCAACAAAACCATGTCTATATCATTAGGCGAAAGTAACAAGCGCATGATGGTACGAAGTTCTCCAAAGTTATTCTGGAACGGAATCCCAGATAGGATAATTTGCTTGTTGGTACAAAGTACAGCAAGAGCCTTCTGAATATCGGGAACAAGAATAATTCCTTCTCGATAATTTCTATTTTTCTTCTTCCCCTCTATTCCTTCCTCTTCTCCTTTTTTTCTTCTTCTTCTTCCTCTTCTTATTTTTTCTCCTCTTCTTCTCCTTCTTCTTATCCTTCTTCTTCTCATTCTTCCTCTTCTATTTTTCCACAAACTGGGACCAATGCGTAGATTATATAAGAAAGACTTCTCAAAATCGTTTGCATACATTTTTTTGACGTCCCCCCTCATGTCATTTTCGACGTCCCCCCTCATGTCATGTCTGACATCCCCCCTCATGTCATGTCCGACGTCCCCCCTCATGTTGATGTTATCGGGGAGGGGGTAGACGACAACGACCCTCACCCCCTCATCACATCTTCGACGTCATCGGCCCCCTCATGTCATGTCCGACGTCGCCCCTCACTTTAACAAAAGTGCACAACTTTTATGTTTGCTTTCGTTTTCACTACACATTTTCTTTTCTATACAAAAGTGCACAACTTTTATCAACGAAAAAAATCTATGAACAAAAAAGAATCATACATCAATACATACAACAAAAAATAATACAAAAAATCAGGAGAGGAGGGATCAGGGCCGCTGGAGCTCACAGCGAGGACGCAGGCGATGGCGACGGCAACGACGGGCGCGGGCGACGGCGTCAGTGCAGGGCGCGGGGACAGCGACGATGAGGCAGGGCGACGACATTGGTGCAGGGGCGGCGGGGGCAGACATCGGCGATAACGGGCGCGGGCGACAGCGACGGCAACGACAAGCGCGAGCGACGGCGACGGCGACAGCGGGCGCGGGCGATGGTGACGGTGACGACGGGGGCGGTGTGCGGCGTCGGGGCAGCCTGGCGACATCGTGGAGGTCGGCATCGTCGGGGGCAACTGCGAGATGAACTCTCAAAATTTTAACAAGTCTTTCTTATATACTCTACGCATTGGTCCTGGTTCGTGGCATCAACCGGGACCAATGCCCCCCTTTAGTCCCGGTTGGTGCCACCAACCGGGACCAAAGGCCTCTTTTCAGCAGCCCAATGGGCGGGAAGCAGAGGCCTTTGGTCCCGGTTGGTGGCACCAACCGGGACTAAAGGGGGGCATTGGTCCCGGTTGGTGCCACGAACCGGTACCAATGCCACCCTTTAGTCCCGGTTGGTGGCACCAACCGGGACCAAAGGCCTTGTGCTACCCCATGGCCAAATGTTTAGTCCCACCTCGGTAGTTGACAGGAGCTCGCACTGGTTTATAAGCCCCACTGCGGTTTCCCTCTCGAGCTCCTCTCAAATGTAGGCTTACTGGGCCTAATTACACACTATGCTACCTACTGGGCCTTCTGCGGGCCTGAATCCTGGCCCATGGTTGGGTTTCTAGTCGTATTCAGTCCGTGGTGTCCCAGTAGGTGGCACTTTTGTATTTTTTTTGTTTTCTTTTTTTGCTTTATTTATTTTATTTTGCTTCTACTTACAGCAAAATACTTACTAGTTTTTCAGTGATTCTTTTTGCTTTTAGGTAATAAAAATTATAAACTTTATGTGGTCGTACCCTTCTTGGAGGCACCACTTTGGAGACCTAGCTTCATTGTGGTCCGGTTCATCTCTCTATTGTTTGTCGGTGGGGTGGTGTGTTGGTGTCTGGCACCTTTGTATCTTGCCTTGGGTGTGTGCGCTGTTCGGTATCTCGAATGTATTCGGTAATGGTTGTTTTATAATCTAAAGCGGAGGAAACCCTTTTTGGGTAAAAGCCATGTGTATAGACAAATCAAGGATTGAAATTCTGGTGGGGAGCAGTAAATGGTGAACTCAAAGTGCATTGGATTTCCTGGGACAAAATGTGTGTAGCAAAGAAAGAAGAAGGCGTTCAACCAAGTGTTGCTTGCCAAGCAAGCTTGAAGGATCTTGAGAGACCCCACCTCGGTTTGCGCGAGGGTTTTGAAAGCAAGATATTTCAGTGAGGGGGGGATCATGAATGCGACATGCCCCGATGGAGGCTCCAATACTTTCAGGAGTATTATCCATGGTAGGGATTTGCTTAGAGTGTTGGGGAATGTAGTAATTTCAAAAAAAATCCTACACACACACAAGATCATGGTGATGCATAGCAACAAGAGGGAAGAGTGTTGTCCACGTACCCTCGTAGACCGAAAGAGGAAGCGTTAGCACAACACGGTTGATGTAGTCATACGTCTTCATGATCCAACCAATCAAGTACCAAACGTACGGCACCTTCGAGTTCAGCACACGTTTAGCTCGATGACGTCCCACGAACTCCGATCTAGCAGAGCTTTGCGGGTGAGTTCCGTCAGCACGACGGCATAATGACGGTGTTGATGATGCTACCGACGCAGGGCTTCGCCCAAGCACCGCTACGATATTACTGAGGTGGAATATGATGGAGGGGGGCACCGCACACGGCTAAGAGAGCAAATATCAATTGTGTGTTTAGAGGTGCCCCCTGCCCCCGTATATAAAGGAGCAAGGGGGGAGGCGGCCGACCTAGGAGGAAGGCGCGCCAAGGGGGGAGTCCTACTCCCACCGGGAGTGGGAGTAGGACTCCTCCTTTACTTGTAGTAGTAGGAGAAGGGGGAAAGGGAGAGAGATAGGAAGGAAAGGGGGCACTGTCGTGGTTCTAAGCCTGACAGTAGAGTGGGGGGTAGGTATGGAGAGGCAAGGTCCTAGCAATGGAGAGGTTGTAAGCACAAAGGATGTACGAGTTCAGGCCCTTCTCGGAAGAAGTAACAGCCCTACGTCTCGGAGCCCGGAGGCGGTTGAGTGGATTATGAGTATATGAGCTACAAGGTGCCGAACCCTTCTGCCTGTGGAGGGGGGTGGCTTATATAGAGTGCGCCAGGACCCCAGCCAGCCCACGTAGGAGAGGGTTTAAGGTGAGTTAAGTCTGGGGCGTTACTGGTAACGCCCCACATAAAGTGCCTTTACTATCATAAAGTCTACTTGATTACAGGCCGTTGCAGTGCAGAGTGCCTCTTGACCTCCTGGTGGTCGAGTGAGTCTTCGTGGTCGAGTCCTTCAGACCAGTCGAGTGAGTCCTCATTGGTCGACTGGAAGGCGACCTCTTCTAAGGATGTCTTGGGGTAAGTTACTTGATTCAGGTCCATGACCCTACCCTAGGTACATAACCCCATCATTAGCCCCCGAATGGATTGAGGCTTCGAGTGAAGAAGGAGTTGATGTCGTTTCCGATTAACCTTTGCGCTCTAGTTGTGCGCTGTTCTGGACCAAAGAATCTCTTCATCGATAGGAAGCAACTTGCCTTCAGTCGACTCGATCCATTCTGTTTTTGCGTCGAGTGATCTTTCAGGCTTCGACGATCTCCGAGCGACGGATCGCTGGAAACACCGCGCCTGACAGACTGATTTGCTGTTCGCGGATTCCGCGGGATGCGAAATTTGGGGACGCGCGCGAAGCAGGGCGGACCGCGGCGTTCGGATGGGACGGGGCATGGACGCCTCGATCTCCGCACCGCCTTTTTCGCCACGTATCCCGTCTGCATAACTGCTCCAGATATGATTAGATCGACCGGGCCCACCTGTCATCCACTCGGAAGGGACCTTATAAATGTGCCCGGCGAGGATTTCTGTGCTGCGCCTTAGCATTCTCCCCCTCTCTCTGCTTCCTTCCTCCCTGCTCAGCGTGCTCGCTCTCGCCCCCGCACCACTTCCCTTCGCGCATCTCGCCGGCAACCATGGCCAAGGAGAAGACGGCGGCGCTGGAGCGTGCAAAGAAGGCGTCGGCATCGGAGAAGGCGAAGGGGAGATCCACCAGCCGCGGAGGGTCCTCGTCCAGATCCCGCCTGCCGAAGGGCTGGGTCCAAGGAGACTGGATCCAGTCGACCATCACGGAGAATGACCTCCTCGACATGGCCAACGAGGGCTTGATCCCCCACGGAGCTGCGAGGCTTCCGGGGAAGGAGTGGCAGCCCCAGCCAGAAGAGGGTGAGTGTGTGCTTTTGGCCACCCATGTTGATCGTGGGTTTTCCTTGCCGCCGAGTGTTTTCTTTCGTGGCTTCTTGAATTTCTTCGGAGCGCAGCTCCACCACTTTACCCCAAACTCCATTGCCTATCTTGCTGCGTTCGTGTCCATGTGTGAGGGTTTCTTGGGCTGTCGACCGCACTGGGGTTTGTTCAAACATATATTCACGTGTCGATCTCAGACCGTGAAGAAGGCGAGCCCAGGTGATGAGAGAACCCGAGTCGTCCAAATGTGTGGGGGTCTGGGGATTCAGGTGAGGAATAAGAGCACCTTCCCGCCCATGACCTTTCCCGAGTCCGTCAGAGGCTGGCAGTCGACTTGGTTCTACTGCCAGGTCCAGTCGACGCCAGGGCAGTCGAGTGGACTCCCTCCGTTCACCATGGACCGAGTGAGCAAGCCCTCCCCTCTGAAGCTGATTCCGGAGGAGAAAGCTGACGTGAAGATGTTGATGGAGCGCGTGGTGCAGTTGGTTCGGGAGGGAGTGACGGGCATGGACCTCCTGGAGGTTTTCCTCAGGCGTCGCATCCAGCCTCTCCAGTTCCGGAGCCACTGCATGTGGTTGTACTGTGGGACCGAAGACGAGACTAGAGTCCATCCAGAAGCAGTCGACGATGTCACTCTGGAAAGATGGATGGCAGCCGTCACCGGAAACAAGGACAACCCACGCGGAGCCAGAAGGATTCCTCCACTCGACCACAACAGCGACTCAAACAAGGTACACTTGCTCTGCTCTCCACTGCGCCCTTGTCGTATTCATTTCTGTTAACCCTGCCGACTGGTCGACTGATCCTTGTCTGGGCATCTGCTAGGCCCTCACCGAGCTGTACTCGATGCCCAATGGGGCACAAGCTTCGACTGAGGAGGGCGAGGCGAGCGGGGGCGAGAGCCAGGAAGAGGAGGAATGGGACTCGGATGTTGCAGAGGATGATGACGACGATGATGATGATGACGGTGATGAAGACGACGTCGAGGACGAGGAAGAAGAGGAGGAGGAGGTCGTACCACCGCGCTCAGAAAGGCGGTCGAAGCTTGTCCACGACCCTTCGACCGAACGTGGTAAGGGGGTTGCGACCGCCACTCAGTCGACCAAGCGCCCTCGGACCACCTCTCCGGTGCCGACTGAAAAGGCGCCGAAGCAGCCCAGGGCGGCCTCGTCGAAGCCGATCAAGCTCTTGCCGAAGATGAAGGTGTCCATCCCCACCATATCAGGGTAACCGTGCTGCTCATATTTTCTTATTCTGTGTGAACTTTATCTCTGGTCGACGCTGAAGTTAGTCGACTGATCCTTTGGAGTTGCAGTGCTGCTACTTCTGAAACCTCGGCCCGGGCTGATGACCACGAGATGGAGGACGCAGCAACTTCGAACCCAGGTACTGTATTCTTAACACCGTTCTTAGTCGACTGACTCGCGATCTCTGATCCTGATTCTTCTCCGCAGCTCCACCCAATACTGTTATCAATCTCCCTGATGACGACGAGGATGAAGAACCACTGGCACGCAGGAGGAGTCGGAAAGCGTCCGCCAGTAAGGTGCCTCAGGATGTGACGGCGCCTGAGATTCTGACTGTGGAGGAAGAGAACACCACTCGACACACGGTGTCCTTCGCAAATCCACTGACGAGTGCTCAGCAGCCCTCCCTCTTCACGACGCACCACGTCCCAGAGGACCAAGCTGGCGCAGCGAAGGAGGCAATACGCCAGGCGGGACTCATGATGGAGCAGCTGAAGACCATCCGGGACGCGAGCCAGGCAGCTTATGACGCCAGCTCTGCCCTCCAAAGCAATGTCCAGGTCAGTCGACCGCTGTTTGTTCTGTTGGATATGCTACCAAAAACTTTTCTTTTCCGGAATTTATAGTAGTCACCCACTGGGTGTGTCGAATAAACTCCGTGTTAGCGGGGGCACGCTGAGTGCACCCGCTGGGTGTAGTCCCCAAGGCTAAGGTCGACTGCTGGCAGTCGGCCTTAGGCTTTATGATGTCAATCTTTCTGTCAGTCGACTGGTCGACTGGATTTCACAAACCGGTGGGGGCACGCTGAGTGCACCCACTGGGTGTAGTCCCCAAGGCTAAGGTCGACTGCTGGCAGTCGGCCTTAGGCTTTATGATGTCAATCTTTCTGTCAGTCGACTGGTCGACTGGATTTCACAAACCGGTGGGGGCACGCTGAGTGCACCCACTGGGTGTAGTCCCCGAGACTGTGGTCGACTGCTTGCAGTTGATCACAGTCTTAGAGAATGCATCTCGCACTTTTTTTTTGAGGTCGACTGGTCGACTTTGTCTTCAACAGGATTAGTGGGGGCACGCTGAGTGCACCCACTGGGTGTAGTCCCCGAGACTACGGTCGAATGCTTGTATTTGGCTGTAGTCTTAGAAACGTGTGTTTTTCCCTTTTTCACTCGGAAGTGAATTATATTTGACATTTAGTCGATTGGTTCTTCGCAGAACTCCTGTGATCTTGTGGCTCGCTACTCAGAGCTGGAACAAAAACATACTCAAGTCGAGCTGAGCTTGAAGCTGGTTCAGGAGAAGCTGACAAAGGCAAAGGAGGAGACCGAAGGTATGTTTGGTGAGACCCTGACGACTGCTTTTCCCCTTGCTTGTTTCAAAATCTGATCTTGCTGTGACTTGTAGGTAAGGTAAGGGAGGCCCAGCAGAAGAAAGACCTTGAGCTAGCTGAGAAGATCAAGCTTGCCGACGAGAAGTTAGCTTCAGTCACCAAGCTTGAACAAGACAATGCCAATCTGAAAGCTGCTCTTGGGATTGCCAACAAGGAGGTCAGTCGACTGAAAACTGATAAAGCTGCCCTGACCGACCAAGTCAGCAAATTGACTGGGAAGAAAACTGATCTGGAGGCCTTCCTGAGTGGACTTGCCAAGAAGCTGTTTCTTATGCTTGAAGGTAAACCTCTATGCTTGGCAGACATTTCCAATTGTGATTTTTCCATTCGACCATCTCCTTGACTTAGTGATCACCCTTGCAGAATTTTGTCAAAACTTTGAAGAAGAAACTAGCCGGCTGGAGCCAAACCTCGACCCCGTCAATTCTCCGGTGAACAACGAAGTTGCCATGGAAGTTTTCCGACTGGAGTCCCATGTTGCAGCTGTCGTGGACTATCTCGCAAAGCTGAAGGCCGCCACATCGCGCATCGACTCGACACTCTGGCCTGAGGAGACACTTCAGAATGACCTTGAGTCGCTGATGGCCCGCTTGAACACGATCCCTGGTCGAGTGCAGGAGTGGAAGAAGTCCTCGGCTCGGTGTGGTGCAGATGTCGCTCTGTGTCTGGCCCGAGTCCACTGCAAAGATGCACGAGAGGAGAAGCTGGCGGCCCTTCGGGTGGCCAATACCAAGAAGCACGACTTCAGGTCCTTTATGGAAACTTTCCTTGCAGCTGCCACTCCGATCGCCGACGGAATTGACCTTGATGAATTCGTTGCACCTTCCAGCCCTCCACAGGAGGGGTAAAAAACTTCTTCTGGCTCGACGCTTTAAATTTGCCTCGGTATGCCGAGTGGAATTGTAACCGACAAACCTTAACGGGCTTAACGCCTGAGCACTTTCAATTCCTTTAGATATCGATTCAAACTTGAATTTGGTGCTTGAATACGATTGCCTTTGGCTCGAAATGTCTTTTGCAGGTTCAAAGCTTGACTTATTCTTCAGTCCACTTAGGCGAGCACTGGGCCGCAGCTAAGCCTCCGAGTGGAAGTCTGGCTTACCACTCGGTAGGATTTTTATAACTTAGGCGAGCACAGGGCTGCAGCTAAGCCTCCGAGTGAGAGGGTTGCTCCTCACTCGGTAGGATTTTTATAACTTAGGCGAGTGCTTGGACTGCAGCTAAGCCCCCGAGTGAGAGGGTTGCTCCTCACTCGGTAAGATTTTTATAACTTAGGCGAGTGCTTGGACTGCAGCTAAGCCTCCGAGTGAGAGGGTTGCTCTTCACTCGGTAGGATTTTGATAACTTAGGCGAGTGCTTGGACTGCAGCTAAGCCTCCGAGTGAGAGGGTTGCTCTTCACTTGGTAGGATTTTGATAAACTTAGGCGAGTGCTTGGACTGCAGCTAAGCCTCCGAGTGAGAGGGTTGCTCCTCACTCGGTAGGATTTTTATAACTTAGGCGAGCACGAGGCTGCAGCTAAGCCCCCGAGTGAGAGGGTTGCTCTTCACTCGGTAGGATTTTTATAACTTAGGCGAGCACGGGGCTGCAGCTAAGCCCCCGAGTGAAAGGCTGGCTTACCACTCGGTAGGATTTTGATAAACTTAGGCGAGTGCTTGGACTGCAGCTAAGCCTCCGAGTGAGAGGGTTGCTCTTCACTCGGTAGGATTTTGATAACTTAGGCGAGTGCTTGGACTGCAGCTAAGCCTCCGAGTGAGAGGGTTGCTCTTCACTTGGTAGAATTTTGATAAACTTAGGCGAGCACGGGGCTGCAGCTAAGCCCCCGAGTGAAAGGCTGGCTTACCACTCGGTAGGATTTTGATAACTTAGGCGAGCACAGGGCTGCAGCTAAGCCTCCGAGTGAGAGGGTTGCTCTTCACTCGGTAGGATTTTGATAACTTAGGCGAGTGCTTGGACTGCAGCTAAGCCTCCGAGTGAGAGGGTTGCTCTTCACTTGGTAGGATTTTGATAACTTAGGCGAAACGGATTCGCAGCTAAGTCACCCACTGAGGGGAATTTCATTGGACAAAAATAAAAAGTGACAGATATTATGGAGGAACTATGACACTATTATTTTGAGGTCCATGAACTACAGAAGTACTTTATTGCAACTCATCTGAGTGATAAAACTTAAGTGTAGAATGGGCGGAGTAACTCCGCATTCCAAGCTCGGGGCTCGTCGATATTATGCTCGACGTTGTAAAGACGGTACGCCCCATTGTGGAGGACCTTGGTGACGATGAAGGGGCCTTCCCAAGAAGGAGCAAGCTTGTGTGGTTTGTGCTGATCCACTCGGAGAACCAAATCCCCTTCCTGGAAGGCCCGACCTCTCACATTTCTGGCGTGGAAACGGCGCAAATCTTGTTGGTAGATGGTCGAACGGATCAGAGCCATCTCCCTTTCTTCCTCTAAAAGGTCGACTGCGTCCTGTCGCGCCTGTTCAGCCTCTGCTTCATTGTAGATTTCAACTCGGGGAGCATTATGGAGAAGATCACTCGGCAAGACTGCTTCAGCTCCGTAGACCAAGAAGAATGGAGTTCTTCCGGTCGACCGATTAGGTGTGGTCCGCGGTCCCCAGAGTACAGAGGGAAGTTCGTCGACCCAAGCTCCAGCCGCGTGTTTGAGATCACGCATCAGTCGAGGCTTCAATCCCTTAAGAATCAGTCCATTAGCTCGCTCTGCTTGTCCATTCGACTGCGGGTGGGCGACTGATGCGTAGTCGACCCGTGTGCCCTGGGAGTCGCAGAAAGCTCTGAATTCCTCTGAGTCAAAGTTCGACCCATTATCCGTAATGATGCTGTGCGGGACTCCATATCTGAATATTAGTTCCCTGATGAAGCTAACAGCAGTACCGGTGTCAAGGCTCTTGATTGGTTTAGCCTCGATCCACTTGGTGAACTTGTCGACTGCCACCAGTACATGCGTGAAGCCGCTTCGTCCTGTTCTCAAAGGACCGACCATGTCCAGCCCCAAACTGCAAAAGGCCAGACGAGTGGGATGGTCTTCAAAGCTGACGCAGGCTTGTGCGACATATTCGAGTAGAACTGACATCCCTCGCACTTATCCACTATCTCTTTTGCCATCTCATTCGCCTTGGGCCAGTAAAATCCGGCTCGGTATGCTTTGGCCACGATGGTCCGAGAGGACGCATGATGACCACAGGTCCCCGAGTGAATATCATTGAGGATGAGTCGACCTTCTTCTGGTGTTATGCACTTCTGACCGACTCCAGTCGCGCTTTCTCTGTATAATTGTCCTTTGATTACGGTAAAGGCCTTAGATCGACGGACGATCTGTCGAGCCTCTTCCTCATCCTCCGGAAGCTCTTTCCTCAAGATATATGCGACATACGGAATCGTCCAGTCGGGAATGACCACCAAAACCTCCATGATCAAGTCGACCACCGCTGGGACTTCAACTTCAGTCGGATCTGTGGCACTCTTGGGCTGCGGAGTTTCTTCGGTGAAAGGATCTTCTTTGACTGACGGAGTGTGTATATGCTCCAAGAACACACCACTCGGAATGGCTTCTCTCTTGGAACCTATCTTTGCTAGATCATCAGCTGCTTGATTTTTCAGTCGGGGTATATGATGGAGCTCCAACCCCTCGAACTTCTTTTCCAGCTTCCTCACTGCACTGCAGTATCCAGTCATGGCTGGGCTTCTCACGTCCCACTCTTTCATCACCTGATTGACCACTAAATCCGAGTCGCCATAGACCATTAGGCGACGGACGCCGAGTGAAATGGCCATGCGCAACCCATATAGGAGGGCCTCATATTCTGCCTCATTGTTGGAGGAATCAAAGTGAATCTGGAGCACATATCTGAGCTTATCTCCTCTGGGGGAAACCAGGACAACCCCAGCACCGGAACCATTCAACATCTTAGAGCCATCAAAAAACATGGTCCAATGCTCCGAGTGAACTTCAGTCGGCTGCTGCTGTTCAATCCACTCGGCGAGGAAATCTGCTATTGCCTGGGACTTAATGGCTTTCTTTGCCTCAAACTTGATATCAAGGGGAAGAAGTTCAATCGCCCATTTGGCCACTCGACCAGTTGCATCTCTGTTGTGCAAAATCTCTGATAGTGGAGCGTCGCTGACGACTGTGATGGAATGGTCAGAGAAATAATGAGCAACCTTCTTTGTGGTCATGTATATTCCATACACAAGCTTCTGATAATGAGGATATCTCTGCTTGGATGGAGTCAAGACTTCAGACAAATAATACACTGGGCGCTGAACTTTGAGAGCTTTTCCTTCTTCTTCCCGCTCGACCGTTAGCACAGTACTGACGACTTGTCCTGTGGCTGCGATGTAGAGCAACAGAGGCTCTTTGCTGATTGGAGCAGCAAGCACCGGCTGGGTGGAGAGCAGAGCTTTTAGCTCGGCAAACGCTGCATCAGCTTCTGGAGTCCACTCGAACTTGTCAGCCTTCTTCATCAGTCGGTAAAGAGGCAGTGCCTTTTCACCGAGTCGTGAGATGAATCGACTTAATGCGGCCAAGCATCCAGTAAGCTTCTGGACATCGTGCACTCGCACAGGGCGTTTCATTCGGAGAATAGTGCCAATCTTCTCTGGGTTAGCGTCGATTCCCCGTTCGGAAACGAGAAAACCGAGTAACTTGCCACCAGGAACTCCAAATGTGCACTTTGATGGATTGAGCTTGATATCATACCTTCTGAGGTTGGCAAATGTTTCGGCGAGGTCAGCGAGCAGGTCGGAACCTTTTCGTGACTTGACAACAATATCATCCATATAAGCTTCCACATTCCGACTGATTTGAGTGAGTAGACACTTCTGAATCATTCGCATAAATGTGGCTCCGGCATTCTTGAGGCCGAATGGCATGGTGATATAGCAGAAGCACCCGAATGGAGTGATGAAAGCTGTTTTTACCTCATCGGGCCCGTACAGACGGATCTGGTGGTACCCGGAGTAAGCATCTAAAAAAGACAACCTCTCGCATCCCGCGGTCGAGTCAACAATTTGATCTATGCGAGGGAGAGGAAAGTGATCTTTCGGGCAGGCCCGGTTGATGTGCTTGAAATCAATGCACATTCGGAGCGACTTGTCCTTCTTAGGAACCATGACGACATTAGCGAGCCACTCGGAGTGGTATATCTCTCGGATAAATCCTGCCGCCAACAGTCGAGCCACTTCTTCACCAATGGCCTTTCTCTTCTGGACGGCGGACCGCCGAAGATGCTCTTTGACTGGTTTTGCAGACGAGTCGACTCTTAGGCGATGCTCAGCCAGTCCCCTGGGAACACCTGGCATGTCAGCGGGCTTCCATGCAAAAATGTCCCAGTTCTCACGGAGGAACTGGATGAGCGCTTCTTCCTATTTTGGGTCGAGTGTTGTGGAGATGCGGGTCGGAGCTGCATCGGGGTCGGTCGGGTGAATATGAACAGGCTTCGTCTCCCCAGACGACTGGAATGCAGACTCTGTAGCGGGTTTCTTCGATCGCAGCAAATCACTCGGATCTGCGTTTTGCTTGTACTCCTCGAACTCGACCGCTGTCACTTGGGAATCGGCAATCTTGGAGCCCTTCTGAAAGCACTCCTCTGCCTTTTTCCTATCACCGGTGACAGTGATCACTCCTTTGGGGCCGGGCATCTTCAATTTGAGGTACACGTAACATGGTCGAGCCATGAACCGTGCATAGGCTGGTCTCCCCAAAATGGCATGATATGCACTTTGAAAATCCACGACCTCAAACGTCAACTTTTCTTTGCGAAAATGCTTCGAATCACCAAACACCACGTCCAAAGCTATCTGGCCGAGTGACTCGGCCTTCTTCCCTGGTATAACTCCATGAAAGCTCATGTTACTAGTGCTCAGTTGGGACATCGGAATGCCCATACCTTTCAATGTGTCTGCATATAACAGATTCAGCCCACTTCCACCGTCCATCAGCACTTTTGTCAGTCGAGTGCCTTCGACAACTAGATCGACCACCAAAGCTTGCCTCCCAGGGGTGGCAATATGAGTCGGGTGATCAGATCGGTCGAATGTGATGGGTGTTTGAGACCACTTCAGATAATTTGCCTTTGCTGGGGCAACCATGTTCACCTCTCGGTTAATCACTTTCAATCGACTTCTGCTTTCCACATCTGCAAAGATCATCAGAGTGGAGTTGATATGCGGATATCCTTCCTCACTGTCCTCCTTGTCTTCGGCCTTGTCCGACTCCTTCTCCTTGTCCTTAGACTGTTTTCCCTGAAACTGCTGGATCAGGAGTCGACATTGGCGAGTGGTGTGCTTTGGGTAAATGATATTCCCCTCTTCGTCTTTCTTCGTGTGAATGTGACATGGCATATCCAACACGTCGTTCCCTTCTTTATCCTTTACCTTCTTGGGGTTCCAGGATCCTTTTGGTTTCCCCTTAAACTTTCCTTGAGTCACGGCCAGAGCCTCTCCAGGAGCTGCCGGTTCAGCCTTCCGCTTCTGTTTCCGACTGGTGTTTCCCTTTTCCGACTGACTCGGCTTGTGCTTGCCGCTTCGGAGTCGGTCTTCTTCTTCGCCGTTGGCGTACTTGGTAGCAATCTCCATCATCCGACTCAAGGTCATGTCACCGGTTCGACCAAATTTCAAACTCAGTTCTCTGTTCTTGACGCCGTCTTTGAAGGCGCAGACTGCCTGATGATCAGAGACATTTTCCACAGTGTGGTGCAAAGTGATCCACCTCTGAATATACTCTCTGAGAGTCTCATTAGCTTTCTGCAAGCAGACTTGCAACTCTGTCAATCCAGCTGGTCGCTTGCAAGTCCCTTCAAACGTTCTGACGAACACTCGGGACAGATCTTCCCAAGTGTAAATGCTGCTAGGAGGTAATTGAGTCAACCATGCCCTGGCAGAACCTTCCAACATGAGGGGTAAATGCTTCATGGCCACCTCGTCGTTCCCACCACCAATCTGAACTGCCACTCGGTAGTCTTCAAGCCAAGTTTCAGGCTTAGACTCACCAGTGAACTTGCTGACTCCTATTGCCAACCTGAAATTGGGGGGGATAACTGCGGCTCTGATAGCTTTGCTGAAACATTCAGGACCAGAAACATGCACTCGACTGCTTGTGGGTACATCTCTGTCGAGTGCACCTCGATGGGCTCTGTTCCGATCGACCAACCCTTGCACGATAATGGATCATGCGTCGAAGCCTGGTTCTCTGGGGTCGACTGGGACCCTACGCCCTGTACTGTACTGACGCCTATCATCTGGCTGCCGAGGAGCGTAAGACCCACCCCTCGGAGGGGAATAGGGCACTCGACGCCTATCATCTCGGTCGAGTCTGTCGCCATATTGATCTCGTCGATTCTCGCGCCCTTCACGCCACGGAGGCGATCTGGGGCTATGAGCCGACTGAACCGTATTCACAGTGACGGATCGGCTGTGAATTCTGTTGCGCGACTGAGACACGGCTGAATTCTGATCTCCTGCTGCCTGAAGCAGATCCCTGATCTGCAGCAAACCTCTGCCAGCTTCCGACTGCGAAGGCTGGATGGACTCTGCTATACGGGTCGCAGCTGCTAAATTCTGGATTGGGGTTCGATATACCTGAGTCGGCGGGAAGAGTTGACGTCGACTGGTGTCGGGAACTCGTTGCCGCGCGCGCTCGTCGAGTGCTCACTGAAGGTTCTCCAGTCGAGTGCGCTCGGCCAAATTGGCCAGGCGCGCCTCCTCCAAGGCACGAGCCTCGGGGGTTTCTCCTGCGATGGGAATACGCAGGGGATCCTCGTTCCTGCGGCGAAGTTCCTCTCTTTGCAGAGAGTCGAGTGGCTCGGGTTGGTACTCTTCGTAGCCTCGCGTAGGGTCGCCGCCGTCATCTGCTCCACCACCACGGGCGAAGCCAGGGGGACTGTGGGGCCCATCGACCATCAAGATTTCCGCCGCTGGATCACTGCTACCGCACTCGGATGCAGTCTCTACGGAGCCAGTCGACAGGTCAAACAAGCCGTAGAGAGGTTCGTCGGGCTCGATTGCCGCAACTTGGGTGGTGGCCGATTGGCGAGCCACCGCGTGCCTCACCCATCGCTGAAGCCTCGACCGGCCCGAGCGCTTGCGCTGGCGGGAGACCGGGAGGGTGGACGATGGAGGAGCCGACCGATACTGGGTCGACGGTTGCCGCAGCAGAACGCCGCGGACACATGCGCGAAAATGCGTCGCATCGTGGATGGGGAGCGCATCTACGTCGAGTGGAGCCTCCTGGAGCCATGCGGAGTCGTCGGCGATGAAGGTGAGAGTGCCGAGACGGATCTCTTGACCCTCGACCAAAACTCCAGCAGACACCATGATGAAAGTACTCGGAAGAATCGCAACTTCTCCACAAAATCGCTAAAACACCCGCCCCACGGTGGGCGCCAACTGTCGTGGTTCTAAGCCTGACAGTAGAGTGGGGGGTAGGTATGGAGAGGCAAGGTCCTAGCAATGGAGAGGTTGTAAGCACAAAGGATGTACGAGTTCAGGCCCTTCTCGGAAGAAGTAACAGCCCTACGTCTCGGAGCCCGGAGGCGGTCGAGTGGATTATGAGTATATGAGCTACAAGGTGCCTAACCCTTCTGCCTGTGGAGGGGGGTGGCTTATATAGAGTGCGCCAGGACCCCAGCCAGCCCACGTAGGAGAGGGTTTAAGGTGAGTTAAGTCTGGGGCGTTACTGGTAACGCCCCACATAAAGTGCCTTTACTATCATAAAGTCTACTTGATTACAGGCCGTTGCAGTGCAGAGTGCCTCTTGACCTCCTGGTGGTCGAGTGAGTCTTCGTGGTCGAGTCCTTCAGACCAGTCGAGTGAGTCCTCATTGGTCGACTGGAAGGCGACCTCTTCTAAGGATGTCTTGGGGTAAGTTACTTGGATCAGGTCCATGACCCTACCCTAGGTACATAACCCCATCAGGCACCGCCCCCCCCCCCTCCTTGTCCAATTCGGACTAGAGGGGGAGGGGGCGCGCGGCCTACCCTGGCCGCCCCTCCTCTTCTCCACTAGGGCCCATGAGGCCCACTAAACCCCCCGGGGGGTTTCGGTAACCCCCCGATACTCCGGTATATGTTTGAAACCTTCTGAAACCATTCCGGTGTTCGAACATAGTCAACCAATATATAGATCTTTACGTCTCAACCATTTTGAGACTCCTCGTCATGTCCGTGATCATATTCGGGACTCCGAACTACCTTAGGTACATCAAAACACAAAAACTCATAATACCGATCATCACCAAACTTTAAGCGTGCGGACCCTACGGGTTCAAGAACTATGTAGACATGGCCAAGACACGTCTCCGGTCAATAACTAATAGCGGTACCTGGATGCTCATATTGGTTCCCACATATTCTACAAAGATCTTTATCGGTCAAACTGCATAACAACATACGTTGTTCCCTTTGGCATCGGTATGTTACTTGCCCGAGATTTGATCGTCGGTATCTCAATACCTAGTTCAATCTCGTTACCGGCAAGTCTCTTTACTCATTACGTAATGCATCATCCCGCAACTAACTCATTAGCTACATTGCTTGCAAGGCTTATAGTGATGTGCATTACCGAGAGGGCTCAGAGATACCTCTCCGGCAATCGGAGTGACAAATCATAATTTCAAAATAAGTCAACTCAACAAGTACCTTTGGAGACACCTGTAGAGCACCTTTATAATCACCCAGTTACGTTGTGACATTTGGTAGCACAAAAAGTGGTCCTCCGGTAAGCGGGAGTTACATAATCTCATAGTTATAGGAACATGTATAAGTCATGAAGAAAGCAATAGCAACATACTAAATGATCAAGTGCTAAGCTAACGGAATGGGTCAAGTCAATCACATCATTCTTCTAATGATGTGATCCCATTGATCAAATGATAACTCATATATATGGTTAGGAAACTCAACCATCTTTGATCAATGAGCTAGTCAAGTAGAGGCATACTAGTGACACTATGTTTGTCTATGTATTCACACATGTATTATGTTTCCGGTTAATACAATTCTAGCATGAATAATAAACATTTATCATGATATGAGAGAATAAATAATAACTTTATTTTTGCCTCTAGGGCATATTTCCTTCAGTCTCCCACTTGAACTAGAGTCAATAATCTAGATTGCATAGTAATGATTCTAACATCCATGGAGCCTTGGTGTGATCATGTTTTGCTCGTAGAAGAGGCTTAGTCAACGGGTCTACAACATTCATATCCGTATGTATCTTGCAAATCTCTATGTCTCCCATCTGGACTTGGTCCCGGATGGAATTGAAGCGTCTCTTGATGTGCTTGGTTCTCTTGTGAAATTTGGATCCCTTTGCCAAGGCAATTGCACCAGTATTGTCACAAAAGATTTTCATTGGACCCGATGCACTAGGTATGACACCTAGATCGGATATGAACTCCTTCATCCAGACTCCTTCATTTGCTGCTTCCGAAGCAGCTATGTACTCTGCTTCACACGTAGATCCCACCATGATGCTTTGTTTAGAACCGCACCAACACGTATCCGGTTTGCGATTTAGAATCGTTCGAATCTGTGTCAAAGCTTGCATCGACGTAACCATTTAGGACTAGCTCTTTGTCACCTCCATAAACGAGAAACATATCCTTAGTCCTTTTCAGGTACATCAGGATGTTCTTGACCGCTGTCCAGTGATCCACTCCTGGATTACTTTTGTACCTCCCTGCTAAACTAATAGCAAGGCACACATCAGGTCTGGTACACAACATTGCATACATGATAGAGCCTATGGCTAAAGCATAGGGAACATATTTCATTTTCTTTCTATCTTCTGCAATGGTCGGGCATTGAGTCTGAATCAACATCACACCTTGTATTACAGGCAAGAACCCTTTCTTTGCTTGATCCATTTTGAACCTTTTCAAAGCTTTATCAAGGTATCTACTTTGTGAAAGTCCAATTAAGCGTCTTGATCTATCTCTATAGATCTTGATGCCCAATATATAAGCAGCTTCACCAAGGTCTTTCATTGAAAAACTTTTATTTAAGTATCCTTTTATGCTATCCAGAAATTCTATATCATTTCCAATCAACAATATGTCATCTACATATAATATTAGAAATGCTACAGAGCTCCCACTCACTTTCTTGTAAATACAAGCTTCTCCAAAAGTCTGTATAAAACCATATGCTTTGATCACACTATCAAAGTGTTTATTCCAACTCCGAGAGGCTTGCACCAGTCCATAAATGGATCGCTAGAGCTTGCACACTTTGTTAGCACCTTTTGGATCGACAAAACCTTCTGCTTGCATCATATACAACTCTTCTTCCAGAAATCCATTCAGGAATGAAGTTTTGACATTCATTTGCCAAATTTCATAATCATAAAATGCGGTAATTGCTAACATGATTTGGATAGACTTAAGCATCGCTACGGGTGAGAAAGTCTCATCGTAGTCAACCCCTTGAACTTGTCGAAAACCTTTCGCAACAAGTCGAGCTTTGTAGACAGTAACATTACCATCAGCGTGAGTCTTCTTCTTGAAGATCCATTTGTTATCGATGGCTTGCCGATCATCGGGCAAGTCAACCAAAGTCCACACTTTGTTCTCATACATGGATCCCATCTCGGATTTCATGGCCTCAAGCCATTTTGCGGAATCTGGGCTCATCATCGCTTCCTCATAGTTCGTAGGTTCGCCATGGTCAAGTAACATGACCTCCAGAACAGGATTACCATACCACTCTGGTGCGGATCTTACTCTGGTTGACCTACGAGGTTGGGTAGTAACTTGATCTGAAGTTTCATGATCAATATCATTAGCTTCCTCACTAATTGGTGTAGACGTCACAGGAACCGGTTTCTATGATGAACTACTTTCCAATAAGGGAGCAGGTACAGTTACCTCATCAAGTTCTACTTTCCTCCCACTCACTTCTTTTGAGAGAAACTCCATCTCTAGAAAGGATCCATTTTTAGCAACAAATGTCTTGCCTTTGGATCTGTGATAGAAGGTGTACCCAACAGTTTCCTTTGGGTATCCTATGAAGAAACATTTCTCCGATTTGGGTTCGAGCTTATCAGGTTGAAGCTTTTTCACATAAGCATCGCAGCCCCAAACTTTAAGAAATGACAACTTTGGTTTTTTGCCAAACCATAGTTCATAAGGAATCGTCTCAACGGATTTTGATGGTGCCCTTTTTAACGTGAATGCAGCCGTCTCTAAAGCATAACCCCAAAACTATAGCGGTAAATCAGTAAGATACATCATAGATCTCACCATATCTAGTAAGGTACGATTAGGACATTCGGACACATCATTATGTTGTGGTGTTCCGGGTGGCGTGAGTTGTGAAACTATTCCGCATTGTTTCAAATGTAGACCAAACTTGTAACTCAAATATTCTCCTCCACGATCAGATCATAGAAACTTTATTTTCTTGTTACGATGATTTTCCACTTCACTCTGAAATTCTTTGAACTTTTCAAATATTTCAGACTTATGTTTCATTAAGTAGATATACCCATATCTGCTCAAATCATCTGTGAAGGTGAGAAAATAACGATACCTGCCGCGAGCCTCAATATTCGTCGGACCACATACATCGGTATGTATGATTTCCAACAAATCTGTTGCTCGCTCCATAGTTCCGGAGAATGGGGTTTTAGTCATCTTGCCCATGAGGCATGGTTCGCAAGTACCAAGTGATTCATAATCAAGTGATTCCAAAAGTCCATCAGTATGGAGTTTCTTCATGCGCTTTACACCAATATGACCCAAACGGCAGTACCACAAATAAGTTGCACTATCATTATCAACTCTGCATCTTTTGGCTTCAACATTATGAATATGTGTATCACTACTATTGAGATTCATTAAATATAGACCACTATTCAAGGGTGCATGACCATAAAAGATATTACTCATATAAATAGAACAACCAATATTCTCAGATTTAAATGAATAACTGTCTCGCATTAAACAAGATCCAGATATAATGTTCATGCTCAACACTAGCACCAAATAACAATTATTCAGGTCTGAAACTAATCCCGGAGGTAGATGTAGAGGTAGCGTGCCGACGGCAATCACATCGACTTTGGAACCATTTCCCACACGCATCGTCACCGCTTCCTTAGCCAGTCTTTGCTTAATCCGTAGTCCCTGTTTCGAGTTGCAAATATTAGCAACAGAATGAGTATCAAATACCCATGTGCTACTACGAGCTCTGGTAAGGTACACATCAATAACATGTATATCACATATACCTTTGTTCACCTTGCCATCCTTCTTATCTGCCAAATACTTGGGGCAGTTCCGCTTCCAGTGACCAGTCTGCTTGTAGTAGAAGCACTCAGTCTCAGGCTTAGGTCCTAACTTGGGTTTGTTCTCTTGAGCAGCAACTTGTTTGCCGCTCTTCTTGAAGTTCCCCTTCTTATTCCCTTTACCCTTTTTCTTGAAACTGGTGGTCTTGTTAACCATCAACACTTGATGCTCCTTTTTGATTTCTACCTCCGTAGCCTTTAGCATTGCGAAGAGCTCGGGAATTGTCTTAATCATCTCTTGCATATTATAGTTCATCACGAACTCTTGTAGCTTGGTGGTAGTGATTGAAGAATTCTATCAATGACACTATCATTAGGAAGATTAACTCCAAGTTGAATCAAGTGATTGCAATACCCAGACATTTTGAGTATATGTTCACTGACAGAACTATTCTCCTCCATCTTGCAGCTATAGAACTTATTGGAGACTTCATATCTCTCAATCCGGGCATTTGCTTGAAATATTAACTTCAACTCCTGGAACATCTCATATGCTCCATGTGTTGGGGAACGTTGCAGAAAATAAAAAAATTCCTACGGTTTCACCAAGATCCATCTATGAGTTCATCTAAGCAACGAGTGATAGGAGTGCATCTACATACCTTTGTAGATCGCGAGCGGAAGCGTTCAAGAGAACGGGGATGATGGAGTCGTACTCGCCGTGATCCAAATCACCGATGACCAAGTGCTGAACAAACAGCACCTCCGCGTTCAACACACGTACGGAGCGGATGACGTCTCCTCCTTCTTGATCCAGCAAGGGGGAAGGAGAGGTTGAGGAAGAAGGCTCCAGCAACAGCACGATGGCATGATGGTGGTGGAGAGGCAGTACTCCGGCAGGGCTTCGCCAAGCACTTAACGGAGGAGGAGAGGTGTTGGGGCGGGGAGGGGCTGCGCCTTGGATGTTGTGTGTAGCCCTCCCCTCGCCCGGCCCCCTCTAGATGAGATCTAGAGGGGGGGCGGCGGCCAAGGGAGGGGGCTTGCCCCCCAAGCAAGGGGGGCGCCCCCACTAGGGTTCCCCCCCCAACCCTAGGCGCATGGGCCCAAGGGGGGCGCCCAGCCCTCCAGGGGCTGGTTCCCTGCCCCGTACAGCCCATGATGCCCTCCAAGAGAGGTGGCCCCTCCCGATGGACCCCCGGAACCCCTCCGGTGGCCCCGGTACAATACCGATATGCCCCCGAAACTTTCCGGTGACCGTATGACAACTTCCCATATATAAATCTTCACCTCCGGACCATTCCGAAACTCCTCGTGACATCCGGGATCTCATCCGGGACTCCGAACAACATTCGGTAATCACATACAAGTCTTCCTAATAACCCTAGCATCACCAAACCTTAAGTGTGTAGACCCTACGGGTTCGGGAGACACGCAGACATGACCGAGACGGCTCTCCGGTCAATAACCAATAGCTGGATCTGGATACCCATGTTGGCTCCCACATGCTCCTCGATGATCTCATCGGATGAACCACGATGTCGAGGATTCAATCAACCCCGTATTCAATTCCCTTTGTCAAATGGTACGTTACTTGCCCGAGACTCGATCGTTGGTATCCCAATACCTCATTCAGTCTCGTTACTGGCAAGTCACTTTACTCTTACCGTAATGCATGATCCTGTGACCAAACACTTGATCACTTTGAGCTCATTATGATGATGCATTACCGAGTGGGCCCAGAGATACCTCTCCGTCATACGGAGTGACAAATCCCAGTCTCGATCCATGTCAACCCAACAGACACTTTCGGAGATACCTGTAGTGCACCTTTGTAGTCACCCAGTTACGTTGTGACGTTTGGTACACCCAAAGCACTCCTACGGTATCCGGGAGTTACACGATCTCATGGTCTAAGGAAAAGATACTTGACATTGGAAAAGCTCTAGCAAAACGAACTACACGATCTTGTGCTATGCTTAGGATTGGGTCTTGTCCATCACATCATTCTCCTAATGATGTGATCCCGTTATCAACGACATCTAATGTCCATAGTCAGGAAACTATGACTATCTGTTGATCAATGAGCTAGTCAACTAGAGGCTTACTAGGGACATATTATGGTCTATGTATTCACACATGTATTATGATTTCCGGATAATACAATTAAGTCAGGAAACCATGACTATCTGTTGATCAACGAGCTAGTCAACAAGAGGCTTACTAGGGACATATTATGGTCTATGTATTCACACGTGTATTACGATTTCCGGATAATACAATTATAGCATGAATAAAGACAATTATCATGAACAAGGAAATATAATAATAATCCTTTTATTATTGCCTCTAGGGCATATTTCCAACAATCTCCCACTTGCACTAGAGTCAATAATCTAGTTACATTGTGATGAATCGAACACCCATAGAGTTCTGGTGTTGATCATGTTTTGCTCGCGAAAGAGGTTTAGTCAACGGATCTGCGACATTCAGATCCGTATGTACTTTGCAAATATCTATGTCTCCATCTTGAACATTTTCACGGATGGAGTTGAAATGATGCTTGATGTGCCTGGTCTTCTTGTGAAACCTAGGCTCCTTGGCAAGGGCAATGGCTCCAGTGTTGTCACAGAAGAGTTTGATCGGCCCCGGCGCATTGGGTATGACTCCTAGGTCGGTGATGAACTCCTTCACCCAAATTGCTTCATGCGCTGCCTCCAAGGCTGCCATGTACTCCGCTTCACATGTAGATCCCTCCATGACGCTCTGCTTGCAGCTGCACCAGCTTACTGCTCCACCATTCAACATATACACGTATCCGGTTTGTGACTTAGAGTCATCCAGATCTGTGTCGAAGCTAGCGTCGACGTAACCCTTTATGGCAAGCTCTTCGTCACCTCCATAAACGAGAAACATGTCCTTTGTCCTTTTCAGGTACTTCAGGATATTCTTGACCGCTGTCCAGTGTTCCTTGCTGGGATTACTTTGGTACCTTCCTACCAAACTTACGGCAAGGTTTACATCAGGTCTGGTACACAGCATGGCATACATAATAGATCCTATGGCTGAAGCATAGGGGATGACACTCATCTCTTCTTTATCTTTTGCCGTGGTCGGGCATTGAGCCGAGCTCAATCTCACACCTTGCAATACAGGCAAGAACCCTTTCTTGGACTGATCCATTTTGAACTTCTTCAAAATATTATCAAGGTATGTGCTTTGTGAAAGACCTATGAGGCGTCTCGATCTATCCCTATAGATCTTGATGCCTAATATGTAAGCAGCTTCTCCAAGGTCCTTCATTGAAAAACACTTATTCAAGTAGGCCTTAATGTTGTCCAAAAGTTCTATATCATTTCCCATCAAAAGTGTGTCATCTACATATAATATGAGAAATACTACAGAGCTCCCACTCACTTTCTTGTAAACGCAGGCTTCTCCATAAGTCTGCATAAACCCAAACGCTTTGATCATCTCATCAAAGAGAATATTCCAACTCCGAGATGCTTGCACCAGCCCATAAATGGATCGCTCGAGCTTGCATACTTTGTTAGCGTTCTTAGGATCGACAAAACCCTCCGGCTGCATCATATACAGTTCTTCCTTCAGATGTCCGTTATGGAATGCCGTTTTGACGTCCATCTGCCATATCTCATAATCATAGTATGCGGCAATTGCTAACATGATTCGGACGGACTTCAGCTTCGCTACGGGAGAGAATGTCTCATCGTAGTCAACCCCTTGAACTTGCCGATAACCCTTAGCGACAAGTCGAGCTTTATAGATGGTAATATTACCATCCGCGTCCGTCTTCTTCTTAAAGATCCATTTGTTTTCTATCGCTCGCTGATCATCGGGCAAGTCTGTCAAAGTCCATACTTTGTTTTCATACATGGATTCTATCTCGGATTGCATGGCTTCAAGCCATTTGTTGGAATCTGGGCCCGCCATCGCTTCTTCATAGTTCGAAGGTTCACCGTTGTCTAACAACATGATTTCCAAGACAGAGTTGCCATACCACTCTGGTGTGGAACGTGTCCTAGTGGACCTACGAAGTTTAGTAGCAAGTTGATCCGAAGTACCTTGATCATCATCATTAATTTCCTCTCTAGTTGGTGTAGGCACCACGGGAACATTTTCTTGAGCTGCACTACTTTCCGGTTCAAGAGGTAGTACTTCATCGAGTTCTACTCTCCTCTCACTTACTCCTTTCGAGAGAAACTCTTTTTCCAGAAAGGATCCGTTCTTGGCAACAAAGATCTTGCCCTCGGATCTTAAGTAGAAGGTATACCCAATGGTTTCCTTAGGGTATCCTATGAAGACGCATTTTCCGACTTGGGTTCGAGCTTTTCAGGTTGTAGTTTCTTGACATAAGCATCGCATCCCCAAACTTTTAGAAACGACAGCTTAGGTTTCTTCCCAAACCATAATTCATACGGTGTCGTCTCAACGGATTTAGACGGTGCCCTATTTAAAGTGAATGTAGCTGTTTCTAGAGCGTATCCCCAAAATGATAGCGGTAAATCGGTAAGAGACATCATAGATCGCACCATATCCAATAGAGTGCGATTACGACGTTCAGACACACCGTTACGCTGAGGTGTTCCAGGCGGCGTGAGTTGTGAAACGATTCCACATTTCCTTAAGTGTGTACCAAATTCGTGACTTAAATATTCTCCTCCATGATCTGATCGTAGGAACTTTATCTTTCGGTCATGTTGATTCTCTACCTCATTCTGAAATTCCTTGAACTTTTCAAAGGTCTCAGACTTGTGTTTCATCAAGTAGACATACCCATATCTACTCAAGTCATCAGTGAGAGTGAGAACATAACGATATCCTCCGCGAGCCTCAACGCTCATTGGACTGCACACATCGGTATGTATGATTTCCAATAAGTTGGTTGCTCGCTCCATTGTTCCGTAGAACGGAGTCTTGGTCATTTTGCTCATGAGGCATGGTTCGCATGTGTCAAATGATTCATAATCTAGAGACTCTAAAAGTCCATCAGCATGGAGCTTCTTCATGCGCTTGACACCAATGTGACCAAGGCGGCAGTGCCACAAGTATGTGGGACTATCGTTATCAACTTTACATCTTTTGGTATTCACACTATGAATATGTGTAACATTATGTTCGAGATTCATTAAGAATAAACCATTGACCATCAGGGCATGACCATAAAACACATCTCTCATATAAATAGAACAACCATTGTTCTCGGATTTAAATGAGTAGCCATCTCGTATCAAACGAGATCCAGATACAATGTTCATGCTCAAACTTGGCACTAAATAACAATTATTGAGGTTTAAAACTAATCCCATAGGTAAATGTAGAGGTAGCGTGCCAACGGCAATCACATCGACCTTGGAATCATTCCCGACGCGCATCGTCACCTCATCCTTTGCCAGTCTCCGATATTATTCCGCAGCTCCTGCTGTGAGTTACAAATATGAGCAACGACACCGGTATCAAATACCCAGGAGTTACTACGAGTACTAGTAAGGTACACATCAATTACATGTATATCAAATATACCTTTAGTGTTGCCGGCCTTCTTGTCCGCTAAGTATTTGGGGCAGTTCCGCTTCCAGTGACCCTTCCCTTTGCAATAAAAGCACTCGGTCTCAGGCTTGGGTCCATTCTTTGACTTCTTCCCGGCAACTAGCTTACCGGGCGCGGCAAGATCCTTGCCGTCCTTCTTGAAGTTCTTCTTGCCCTTGCCCTTCTTGAACTTGGTGGTTTTATTGACCATCAACACTTGATGTTCTTTCTTGATTTCTACCTCTGCTGACTTCAGCATTGAAAATACTTCAGGAATAGTTTTCACCATCCCCTGCATATTGTAGTTCAACACAAAGCTCTTGTAGCTCGGTGGGAGCGACTGAAGGATTCTATCAATGACCGCCTCGTCTGGGAGGTTAATGTCCAGCTGGGATAGGCGGTTGTGCAACCTAGACATGTTGAGTATATGCTCACTAACAGAACTGTTTTCCTCCATCTTACAACTATAGAACTTGTCGGAGACTTCATATCTCTCAGCCCGGGCATGAGCCTGGAAAACCATTTTCAGCTCCTCGAACATCTCATATGCTTCGTGTTTCTCAAAACGCCTTTGGGGCCCCGGTTCTAAGCTGTAAAGCATGCCGCACTGAACGAGGGAGTAATCATCAACACGTGACTGCAAAGCGTTCATAACGTCTTTGTTCTTTGGGATGGGTGCTTCACCTAGCAGTTCTTCTAGGACATATGCTTTCTTGGCAGCTATGAGGATGATCCTCAGGTTCCGGACCCAGTCCGTATAGTTGTTGCCATCATCTTTCAGCTTGGTTTTCTCTAGGAACGCGTTGAAGTTCATGTTGACATGAGCGTTGGCCATTTTATCTACAAGACATATTTGCAAAAGGTTTTAGACTAAGTTCATGATAATTAAGTTCATCTAATCAAATTATTTAATGAACTCCCACTCAGATTAGACATCCCTCTAGTCATCTAAGTGTTACACGATCCGAGTCGACTAGGCCGTGTCCGATCATCACGTGAGACGGACTAGTCATCATCGGTGAACATCTCCATGTTGATCGTATCTTCCATACGACTCATGTTCGACCTTTCGGTCTTTGTGTTCCGAGGCCATGTATGTACATGCTAGGCTCGTCAAGTTAACCCTAAGTGTTTTCGCATGTGTAAAACTGTCTTACACCCGTTGTATGTGAACGTAAGAATCTATCACACCTGATCATCACGTGGTGCTTCGAAACGATGAACTTTAGCAAGGGCGCACAGTTAGGGGGAACACTTTCTTGAAATTATTATAAGGGATCATCCGTCGTTCTAAGTAAACAAGATGCATAAACATAATAAACATCACATGCAATTATATAATAGTGACATGATATGGCCAATATCATATAGCTCCTTTGATCTCCATCTTCGGGGCTCCATGATCATCTTCGTCACCGGCATGACACCATGATCTCCATCATCCTGTCTTCATGAAGTTGTCACGCCAACGACTACTTCTACTTCTATGGCTAACGCGTTTAGCAATAAAATGAAGTAATTTACATGGCGTTCTTCAATGACACGCAGGTCATACAAAAAATAAAGACAACTCCTATGGCTCCTGCCGGTTGTCATACTCATCGACATGCAAGTTGTCATTCATATTACAAGAACATGATCTCATACATCACAATATATCATTCATCACAACTTCTGGCCGTATCACATCACATGAAAATTGCTGCAAAAACAAGTTAGACGTCCTCTAATTGTTGTTGCGTCTTTTACGTGGCTGCAATTGGGTTCTAGCAAGAACGTTTTCTTACCTACGAATAACCACAACGTGATTTTGTCAACTTCTATTTACCCTTCATAAGGACCCTTTTCGTCGAATCCGCTCCAACTAAAGTGGGAGAGACAGACACCCGCTAGCCACCTTATGCAACTAGTGCATGTCAGTCGGTGGAACCTGTCTCACGTAAACGTACGTGTAAGGTCGGTCCGGGCCGCTTCATCCTACAATACTGCTGAAGCAAAATAAGACTAGTAGCGGCAAGCAACTTGACAAGATCTACGCCCACAACAGTTTTGTGTCCTACTCGTGCAATAGCGAACTACGCATAGACCTAGCTCTGATACCACTGTTGGGGAACGTTGCAGAAAATAAAAAAATTCCTACGGTTTCACCAAGATCCATCTATGAGTTCATCTAAGCAACGAGTGATAGGAGTGCATCTACATACCTTTGTAGATCGCGAGCGGAAGCGTTCAAGAGAACGGGGACGATGGAGTCGTACTCGCCGTGATCCAAATCACCGATGACCAAGTGCCGAACGGACGGCACCTCCGCGTTCAAAACACGTACGGAGCGGATGACGTCTCCTCCTTCTTGATCCAGCAAGGGGGAAGGAGAGGTTGAGGAAGAAGGCTCCAGCAACAGCACGACGACATGGTGGTGGTGGTGGTGAGGCAGTACTCCGACAGGGCTTCGCCAAGCACTTAACGGAGGAGGAGAGGTGTTGGGGAGGGGAGGGGCTGCGCCTTGGATGTTGTGTGCAGCCCTCCCCTTGCCCCTCTATTTATAGGGGAAGGGGGAAGGGGGCCGGCCCCCTCTAGATGAGATCTAGAGGGGGGGCGGCGGCCAAGGGAGGGGGCTTGCCCCCCAAGCAAGGGGGACGCCCCCACTAGGGTCCCCCCCAACCCTAGGCGCATGGGCCCAAGGGGGGCGCCCAGCCCTCCAGGGGCTGGTTCCCTGCCCCCTACAGCCCATGATGCCCTCCGAGAGAGGTGGCCCCTCCCGGTGGACCCCCGGAACCCCTCCGGTGGCCCCGGTACAGTACCGTTATGCCCCCGAAACTTTCCGGTGACCGTATGACAACTTCCCATATATAAATCTTCACCTCCGGACCATTCCGGAACTCCTCGTGACGTCTGGGATCTCATCCGGGACTCCAAACAACATTCGGTAATCACATACAAGTCTTCCTAATAACCCTAGCGTCACCGAACCTTAAGTGTGTAGACCCTACGGGTTCGGGAGACACGCAGACATGACCGAGACGGCTCTACAGTCAATAACCAACAGCAGGATCTGGATACCCATGTTGGCTCCAACATGCTCCTCGATGATCTCATCGGATGAACCACGATGTCGAGGATTCAATCAACCCCGTATTCAATTCCCTTCGTCAAATGGTACGTTACTTGCCCGAGACTCGATCGTCGGTATCCCAATACCTCGTTCAGTCTCGTTACCGGCAAGTCACTTTACTCGTACCGTAATGCATGATCCCGTGACCAAACACTTGATCACTTTGAGCTCATTATGATGATGCATTACCGAGTGGGCCCAGAGATACCTCTCCGTCATACTGAGTGATAAATCCCAGTCTCGATCCGTGTCAACCCAACAGACACTTACGGAGATACCTGTAGTGCACCTTTATAGTCACCCAGTTACATTGTGACGTTTGGTACACCCAAAGCACTCCTACGGTATCCGAGAGTTACACGATCTCATGGTCTAAGGAAAAGATACTTGACATTGGAAAAGCTCTAGCAAAACGAACTACACGATCTTGTGCTATGCTTAGGATTGGGTCTTGTCCATCACATCATTCTCTTAATGATGTGATCCCGTTATCAACGACATCTAATGTCCATAGTCAGGAAACCATGACTATCTGTTGATCAACGAGCTAGTCAACTAGAGGCTTACTAGGGACATATTATGGTCTATGTATTCACGCGTGTATTACGATTTCCGGATAATACAATTATAGCATGAATAAAGACAATTATCATGAAAAAGGAAATATAATAATAATCCTTTTATTATTGCCTCTAGGGCATATTTCCAACACCATGACGTTCAAAACGTTGTTGAAGTCCCGGTTCTAAGCCGTAAAGCATGGCATACTAAACTATCGAGTAGTCATCAACACGCGACTGCCAGGCATTCACAATGTCCGTAGTTGCTGGCGCAGGTGGTACACCTAGCGGTGCTTCCAGGACATAACTCTTCTATGCAGCAATGAGGATAATCCTCAAGTTACGAACCCAGTCCGTGTAATTGCTACCATCATCTTTCAACTTTGCTTTCTCAAGGAAAGCATTAAAATTCAACGGAACAATAGCACGGGCCATCTATCTACAAAAACATAGACAAGCAAAATACTATCAGGTACTAAGTTCATGATAAGTTCAAGTTCAATTAATCATATTACTTAAGAACTCCCACTTAGATAGACATCTCTCTAATCATCTGAGTGATCACGTGATCCAAATCAACTAAACCATAACCGATCATCACATGAAATGGAGTAGTTTCTAATGGTGAACATCACTATCTTGATCATATCTACTATATGATTCACGCTCGACCTTTCGGTCTTAGTGTTCCGAGGCCATATGTGCGTATGCTAGGCTTGTCAAGTTTAACCCGAGTATTCTGCGTGTGCAAAATTTGCTTGCACCCGTTGTAGATGAACATAGAGCTTATCACACCCGATCATCACATGGTGTCTCGGCACGACGAACTTTGGCAACGGTGCATACTCAGGGAGAACACTTTTATCTTGAAATTTGGTGAGAGATCATCTTATAATGCTACCGTCAATCAAAGCAAAATAAGATGCATAAAGGATAAACATCACATGCAATCAATATAAGTGATATGACATGGCCATCATCATCTTGTGCTTGTGATCTCCATCTCCGAAGCACCGTCATGATCACCATCGTCACCGGTGTGACACCTTGTTCTCCATCGTAGCATCATTGTCGTCTCGCCAACTATTGCTTCTACGACTATCACTACTGCTTAGTGATAAAGTAAAGCAATTATAGGGCGATTGCATTGCATACAATAAAGCGACAACCATATGGCTCCAGCCAGTTGCCGATAACTCTGTTACAAAACATGATCATCTCATACAATAAAATTTAGCATCATGTCTTGACCATATCACATCACAACATGCCCTGCAAAAACAAGTTAGACGTCCTCTACTTTGTTATTCTAAGTTTTACGTGGCTGCTATGAGCTGAGCAAGAACCGTTCTTACCTACGCATCAAAACCACAACGATAGTTCGTCAATTTAGTGTTGTTTTAAACTTCTCAAGGACCGGGCGTAGCCACACTCGGTTCAACTAAAGTTGGAGAAACTGACACCCGCCAGCCACCTATGTGCAAAGCACATCGGTAGAACCAGTCTCGCGTAAGCGTACGCATAATGTCGGTCCGGGCCGCTTCATCCAACAATACCGCCGAACCAAAGTATGACATGCTGGTAAGCAGTATGAATTATATCACCCACAACTCACTTGTGTTCTATTCGTGCATATAACATCTACGCATAAAACCAGGCTCGGATGCCACTATTGGGGAATATAGTAATTTCAAAAATTTCCCTACGCACACGCAAGATCAAGGTGATGCATAGCAACGAGAGGGGAGAGTGTTGTCCACGTACCCTCGTAGACCGAAAGCGGAAGTGTTAGCACAACTCGGTTGATGTAGTCGTATGTCTTCACGATCCAACCGATCAATTACCGAACGTGCGGCACCTCCGAGTTCAGCACACCTCCAGCTCGATGAAGTCCCACGAACTCTGATCCAGCAGAGCTTTGCGGGAGAGTTCCACCAGCACGACAGCGTGATGACAGTGTTGATGATGCTACCGACGCAGGACTTCACCTAAGCACCGCTACGATATTACAGAGGTGGAATATGGTGGAGGGGGCACCGCACACGGCTAAGAGATCAAAGATCAATTATGTGTTTAGAGGTGCCCCCTGCCCCCGTATATAAAGGAGCAAGGGGGAGGCGGCCGGCCTAGGAGGAGGGCGCGCCAAGGGGGAGTCCTACTCCCACCGGGAGTAGGACTCCTCCTTTCCTAGTAGTAGTAGGAGAAGGGGGAAAGGGAGAGAGAGAGAGGAAGGAAAGGGCCCCCCCCCATCCTTGTCCAATTCGGACTAGAGGGGGACGGGGCGCGCGGCCTGCCCTGGTGTAACATCCCAAATTTTCAATTTGGAATGTTATACATTACATCATCATTGCATATCATATTTTATTGCATTTTGGCTTGATCCTAGAACTTCTACGCAACTCAAGGACCCACGGAGAGAGTTGGGGATTTTGATATTTTCATATTTGAGTTCTTCTCAAATTTTGAAAAGATGATCAATTGATTTTAATTATTTTCTCTTCGTATATTTCTTTTATAAAAATAAAAGAGAGGGAATAAAATGACTTTCCCGAAATAATGAAATATTGGAAATTTAATATTAAAATCAAATAAGATTTTTTTTATTCGGAGTTTTATCGCTATTTTATTTGAATTAGGAAAATATTGCTTTTCAAAATTGCATTATAGGCCCAAATAAATGTTCACTTTGTCCACTATATTTTTAGAGGACGGGGAAATTTATTTCGGAATTTTTGGAGTCTGTTTAGTATTTCCTTTATTTGTTTTTCCACGCGGAATTATTTAAAAAAACCGACTCCGGGCCGTAACCGGCCAGGACTCCGCCCAGCCTAGGGGTGGGCATAAAAACCGACAAACCAAACACCGGACCGAAGCCGAAACCGAAAAAACCGTATTTCGGTTTTTCTTTTCAATACAAACAATTTTGGTTTCTAGTTGCAATAACCGAATTAACTTTGGTTGATTTGGTTCGTATCTCGGTTGACCGAAATAACACCGAACTGGACCTGTCAGACTGTCAGACGTACTAGTATCGAACTCCTCTGGCAGTCTGGACGAAGAGCATTTCTCGTTTTCACATACACACGCAGGCACCCACTTCTGTTTTTGTTTTGTTTCGAGATAACTCTACGCTAAGTAGGCCTGGACGTTCTACTAAATAGAGCTTGACAACCCATCCCGTGTACAACCAGCAAAGAGAGACCATGGGCGTCCCTTTTGTGGGCTGTGGGCCGACCACATGCATGGAAATTAGCCCGTGTGCGAGTGTGCGGCTAGATAAGTGTGGACATGACGTTCGTTTAGTCCCACCTCGCTTGGACAAAGCGAATGTGGCACAGAGCTTTGGATATATAAGAGGTTGCAGCAGCCGTGGTGAGCACAAATTGCTTAAAGCAATGCTTTTCGGTGTAAACCGCAAACCGAACCGAACTAGTCGGTTAACCGAACTTTCGGTTAGCCCTTTTGGGTTGACATTTTCGGTTAGTAAATTTGAAAACCAAATTGTGAAAAAACCAAACAGTAGAAACCGAATTTTCGGTTTATACCGAACCCCCACCCCTAGCCCAGCCGGCCTCTTATATAGCGCCGCCCAGAGCCCCAGCCCACCGAAGCCTACGCCGCCCCCAAACACTAACCCTAGCCAGCCGCCGCCGCCTAGCCTCACCGCGCCACCGCCGGAGCCCCTCGCCGACCCCGCCGGACCCGCCAGAGGTAGCCGCCGCCGCCGCGGTTTTTTTAGAAACCCCGATTTATTATTTTTAATAGATCGGTTGTATTTTTTTCTATTTAGTTATTTAGCGAACGCCCGTTCGTTTGTTCATTTTAATGACCAATTTTCATCGTTTAGCAGCAGACAGCTAACATTTGTTCATTAGCCTATTCGTCAGTTTTTCCTTTTCTAGGGTTTTTCCGCGCTTATTTTCGATCGCGATTTCTGCCCTGATTTTCATTTTAGTTTATCTTTTCGCTCGTTTATTAGAATCCGGCAATTCAAGTGCCTAGAGTTTCGTATCGAAACCCTCTTTCTGTTTAACCAACTTAAACAAGTTTTTGCTACTGTAAATTTGACTTAGGTCCAGATTAGTAAACGGAGCTTGTTTCTTTCGCAGTTTGAGTTTTGTTGCTTCATTTGATTTGATTCTTTTTGCAAACCGGAATTCTTAAGTTGAAATTTCTGGTTAGATCTCTTATTTGAGTTTTACCCTTGCTTCTAGTTGAGTGCTTATTGTATGCTTGTTTGTTTGCGATGGGTTACCTGGAGTGCGCAGCGTGCTACTACGAGTCTCTAGGTTTCACGGATCATTAGCAAGGCAAGTAACACTTTGATCATACCTCTTTACTTTCCTGTTTTATTGCATTAGATCAATCCTCAAACAACTGCATGATTAGGATATGTTTAATATGTGGGTTTTGGGAAGTAGATGAGGTAGTACCTATTGTCTTGTTTATTACCAAACTTTGGGAGTTACTTCTATGTTGCTTACATTGCTATGCTATGCTTGTGGACGTGGATTGGGTGATTGTATCCATGACAGATGTGAGTATTGATGTTTAATGGTTAACTTAAGGTGACTACTTTAATACACATTTGGGTGGATTGAGGCACCTGGGGAACCCAGTGTTACCTATATTTTTCGAAATCCCGGGGTACCGTGTGATTCTCCTATGGACTGCCACCCAGGCTCAAAGGGATCATAAGATTATTCATGCTAGAAACTTCCGTGCGCAGCCACAAGCCATTATGGGCTTTGGCATAGTTGAGTATGTTGCGTGACCTCTTTCAGTGGTAGACTAGCAGATGTAGGGGATGTAAGGTTGGTACTGTCTACCCAGAGTAAAGAGTTAATGCTTCTGAAAGACTGTGTCTCGGTCATCCGTTTCTCAAACATCATGAAGTGCGAGAAATTAAACGGAGGAGATCGAGTCTTGTGGGGAAAAGTGCAAACCTCTGCAGAGTGTACAAACTAATCATGGTTAGCTATGTCCCCGGTTATGGACGTTTTGAGTATCTAGTTTCTTGGATTATCCTGTGGATCTCATCACTCTTAATTCAATTTGTTGGGTTTACTGATGATGCTTAATTGGGATTGAGAGGGGGATTACCTTCTCAATGTTTAACAACCACCATGATAGTTAAATAAAATTTATTCCTTTGTTGTAGGGTAAAATTGGCTTTATGCAAAACCTGTAACCACAGAGCTTACCACCAGCCATATATGAATGTAGTCATAGCATTATTTCATTCATTACTCTCTATGTGTTACATTGCCAGCATATTCCATGTGTTGACCCGTTTTTGGGCTGCAACGTTCATGTTGCAGACTTTTCAGATGACGAGTAAGGTGCCCTAGGTCGTGATCTTTCACTCAGTGATGTTGTTGGAGTTGATGGACTCGCTTTATTTTCCAAGCCTGTCGCTGTTATCGTATTTAGATGGCCTTAAGCCATATTTATTGTAATAAGTTCTCTTTTGAGACATTCGATGTAATAAGTGTGTGATTGCTACTCTGTTATAAATCCTTCAAGTACTGTGCGTGTCAGCATTACCGATCCAGGGATGACACTGATGCACAGAGATCGGACTGTTTGAGGTCTGGTCGCTACAAGATGGTATCAGAGCACACGCTGACTATAGGACATGACCACTAAGCTAAAGCCCTAGATCACTACTCTCTTGTCATTTCTAACTCCTCTCCCTTTTCTACTCTTTAGGATGGCGGATGCAAGGAACAAGTTCACGCAACCGGATGAAGATACACCTTTCGGACGCTACTTGAAGGAAGTCACTAGATACCTGAACATCGGAGTACCAAGCTTCACCGGGACCTACATCGCCACTTTACCAGAAGAGGAGCATTGGATGTTTCAAGTTCAAGTTCCAGGAAGGTCGTTCATGCCAGTCACTGAGCCCATAGAGTTTTCCTTTGATGTACCAACCTGAAGTCTAGGAAAGAGCATGGCAGCCCACATCACCATGGGACGCATTGGAGAAGTTTACCACAAGGATCTCAAGGATACTATCTACCAGATTTGTGGGTGCCGAGATGAGAAATGGGAGATGATTAGCATCAGGAAGGATAGATCTATTGCAGCTTTCATCCAGGAGTTAAACTAGCACATTCGTTGCCAAGAGAACCAGATGTGTGCAGGCATGATAGATCTGAAGAAGGCAATGACCAGGATCACGGAGCTGGAAGAAGAACTCAAGTCTACCAGCGATGGATACGAGGAGGGAATTGCAACATTACTGGAGAAGAATGACGACCTGATAAATAATATCGGAGTATTCATGGGAGACCCCGCGCCAAGAGGAGATGACGATGATTCCACTTGCCCGGAGAACTACATCATCATCGACGACACCGACTCGGACCCTGATGATAGCGATGATGACTATGTTGATGAAGCTGGAGCAGATATCATGGAGTCTTCCACCAATCAATTTTTCTAGTCGACCACCATATCAGTAGTAGTATTCCCCAATGTATATAGCATAGTCCGAGCACTTTTGTAACGATAGTTAGACCGTTGTATGCCCTTGTTTGGATTGATTGAAGTGATATGATTGTGTTTGTCTCATGTGCATATGGGTAGGGTTTATCTCTCTAGACCCCATTCTATTCTATTATCTCACCCTTTCTAAACCCTCAGATGCCTCCGAGACGCGACAATGGATTTTCTTTCCCACCGGAGCTCACTCAGTTGATCTAGCAGCAGAATGCATTAATGCAGATACTAGTCGAGAATCAGAATTAGGGGAACAACAACAACAACCCACCACCACCACCTGTTGATCACTTAGCCCGTTTCTTGAGGCTCAATCCGCCGGTGTTCTCTAGTAGCACCGAGCCGATAGTTGCAGATGATTGGCTCCACAAGATTGGAAGGGAGTTGACCACTAAAGATGCACAGATGCAGAGAGAGTGCGGTTTGCCACGCATTAGCTTGATGGACCCACAGCATCATGGTGGGAGAATTTCACAGTCACTTACCCCATCGACACTGTTACATGGGACCAGTTTCAGCAGGCTTTCCATACTGCCCATGTTTCAGCAGGAGTAATGGCCATGAAGAAGCGTGAGTTTCGCAACTTGCGCCAAGGAGGACGTACAGTTGGCCAGTATGTGGATGATTTCAGTAAGTTAGCACGTTATGCCCCAGATGACGTCGCTACGAATGCAGCTAAGCAGGAGAAGTTTCTGGAAGGACTGAATGATGAGCTGAGCATGCAGTTGATGGTGGAAACCTTCAACAACTACCAGGAGTTGTAGATAGAGCTCTCATGATTGAAGGGAAGCAGCAGCAGATTGACAGCCGCAAGAGGAAGTATGGACAAGGGAAATACAATTCTGGAGCTCAGCAGAAGCCTCGTTTTACCCCGAACTCGGGAGGACCGTTTCAGCATAACCATGGAGGTCACAATCACAATGGAGGAAGTTAGCACAACCATAGTGGCCCCAAGAATGGGAATTGTCGGTGTCAAAACCGGCGGATCTCGGGTAGGGGGTCCCGAACTGTGCATCTAGGCGGATGGTAACAGGAGACAAGGGACACAATGTTTTTACCCAGGTTCGGGCCCTCTCGATGGAGGTAAAACCTTACTCCTGCTTGATTAATATTGATGATATGGGTAGTACAAGAGTAGATCTACCACGAGATCAGAGAGGCTAAACCCTAAAAGCAAGCCTATGGTATGATTGTTGTTCGTCCTATGGACTAAACCCCTCCGGTTTATATAGGCACCGAAGAGGGTTAGGGTTACACAGAGTCGGTTACAATGGTAGGAGATCTACATATCCGTATCGCCAAGCTTGCATTCCACGCCAAGGAAAGTCCCATCCGGACACGGGACGAAGTCTTAAATCTTGTATCTTCATAGTCCAGGAGTCCGGCCAAAGGTGATAGTTCGGCTATCCGGACACCCCCTAATCCGGGACTCCCTTAGTAGCCCCTGAACCAGGCTTGAATGACGACAAGTCCGGCGCGCATATTGTCTTCGGCATTGCAAGGCGGGTTCCTCCTCCGAATACTTCATAGAAGATTTTGAACACAAGGATAGTGTCCGGCTCTGCAAAATAAGTTCCACATACCACCGTAGAGAGAATAATATTCACACAAAATCAATCTGCTGACGTATTCCATGGCGTGACATCACACCGCAGCCAAGCCTTTATCCGAATCGTTTTTACTGTCCCACCTTAGCGCGTTTAGCGAGGTGGTTTCCTTGGCACGTCTTGTCGAAGCAGAGATCATGTCCCCCTGATTCCGGGATTCTCATCAATACGGGCGTGGGTAACCCCATCGTGCCCGTTGGCACGCCCCCTCCATCGAGGGCGAGTCCCGAACGGTCACGGGAAAGGCTCTTGGTATTCAACCTCTTTATAAAGAGACCAAGGCCCCACTCCTTTCTTTCAATCTCTATCCGCCCCTCGCTTCGAGTTCCAACACCCAAAGCTCCAGATTCAGGCGCTTCGGACCTTCGATGATGTCCGGCTCCAACCTGCAAGGCCGGTGGATGCCTTCCTCTGTTATGGAGGAAGACGTGCTAAAGTTAAGAGATGCCAGGTATCTAACTGGCAAAATTCCGCATAGGCTACCTGCCCAAGGGCAGGTTATTCCCACTCCCAAGCCCGGTGAAAGCATGGTGTTCGTGTCTCACTTTCTTCGGGGGCTAGGCTTCTCGATGGACCCCTTCGTGAGGGGGCTCACGTTTTATTATGGGTTGGAATTTCACGACTTGGATCAGGAGTCCATCCTCCACATCTCATCGTTCATTGTCGTATGCGAAGCCTTCCTCCGCGTTACCCCTCACTTTAGATTGTGTCTCAAGACCTTCAAGGTGGAGCCGAAGATGGTCAAGGGGCAGCAGGCAGAGTGCGGAGGGGCTGTTATAAGCAAGAATGCTGATGCTCCGTGGCCCGAGGGCTTTTTTCAAGAGGAGCTCGGTCTATGGTAACAAGAGTGGTTTTATATCACAGTTCCCAGGGGCACCAAATGGGTGGCGCCACCTGCCTTTCGCTCGGGTCCTCCACCGCGGCTGGCATCATGGGTTAATAAAGGACTTGACTGGGGGCCGTCCAAGGACGTGCCCTTGTTGCAGGGCCGCATTCGAGACCTCCTAGAGAGGGAGATCACTCTGGTCGTAGTAGCGCAGGTCATGCTGATTCGTTGCATCCTGCCCTGCAAACGTCGCCCCCTCCGCCCGTGGGAATTTAACCCGGAGGGACCACGAGCTCTCCAACATTTTATGGGCGTGACGCCCATGGAGATGTACAAGCTTCTCTTCGGGTCACAAGCGATGTGTCCGGACTTGACCAAGGACGCAGGTCTGAGCTGCAATCGCCCGGATACTCAAGTAAGTAGCCATGTATCCGTACACACTATCCCGTATTTATTACGAACTTTGCCCTTTAAAAGAGATGTTCCTTGAACAGGAGTGGATAGCGAAGGCAAAGTTAATCAGGTGTCCAGCCCCCCTCCCAGAGACCATGCCAGATCCCGTGTTAACCAGGATGATGGAGGTTGCGCCTTCGGAAGAGGGCAGAGGGGGGAACAAGGAAGCTACCGCCTCCGCATAGGAGGCTGTCAGGAGAGGGGGATCGAGAATCCCTCCCTCCAAGGGAAGAAGAGGACCGCCTCTGAAGACCCGGAGACCATGGTCTCAAAGCGGGGGAAGAAATCTTCGCCAGTGGGTCCTGCGCCGAGAGATGCTTCGGTCGCATTATGCCCCCAAGGGGACCAGCCCTCTACCGAGCCATAAGTAAAAAAAGAGGGGAGTTTATTTTAAAATAAAGGATATCCCTGCCCAATTTCTGATGAAGATGACCGAAATTTACCTTATAGTTCGGATCTCAGCCCTTCTCAGCAGAGCTCATCTTCGGGGGATCTTCGTCCAGAGATGATAGAAAGCGAAACGCCTCCCCCTGTCGTACCGTCTAGCGAGGCGGGCGACCCTGAGGTGTCATCGCGGAGGGCTTCTCCGAGTCCGGCGCCACATGGTGTATGGTCGGAGGAGCTGAAGGATCTGCTCGGGCGAGCGTCTATCTCAGAAGATCACCGTGCGTTAATGGGTGCGGTGATTGAAAGGATCACATCCGCTGAGAGCGGATTACACGAAGCCGTCAGAAGCTTACTGACAGGCTTTGAGGTACGCAAAATGATGTACCCTGTGACAGTTCCGCATATAACATGCGCCCTGTGTACATAGTAGCCCCTGAGGCTCGGTGTGTTGTCAAAAAGGACAGCGCGCCGAGGATCATAATCCCAAGTATAATGTGTCGCCCTTCCTATGTAGGTGGCGAAGGGTCCGGTGGCTAGCTGGACTGAGGAATTTGCCAAACTAAAGCGGCAACTTGACGTGGCGGATGCCGACATCGCGCTTGCCAATAAGCGACTTGACGAGTCGCAAGGTATGTAATTTCTCCACGGACACCTAGTCGGGGAGCTTGATGCTCGTGCCTTACAACATGTATGCTTGATGCAGATGGTGCCACTGCCATGGAGAACCTACGGGCGGAGCTCGCCCGGGCCAAGGAACAGGCTAGCAAGAGTGATGCGGCTGCCTTAAAGGCGGCCGAAGAGCTAAAAGCCAAACAGGCTGCTCACTGTCGAAGCAAGAAGGAAGTGGCTGAGATGGCCGTGAAGTTGAAGAATGCTGCCGACCGTTGTAAGCTTCTTGAAAAAGAAGATCGAGCGGTGCAAGAGGACCTGAAGAAGGCTACTACCGAGGCCAAGGATGCTCACTCTATGATGAGAGCTATGAAGGAGGAGCTGCGTTAGGCCGGAGATATCGCGGCTGGAAAGCCCTTTCTGCTGCGGAGGAAATTCATGGATCCTAAATGTGCTTAGTTGGACCGGCTGTGGAGTTCGAAAGATGCTTATCTGGACTTGGCGGCAAGTGTCGCGGATGTGGCCGAACACTTCCGAGATCGAAAGGATCACGAAATGGAAAAGGTTTTTTGGTCGCAGTTCCATAATCCAGAGCGCCCACTTCCATTAACCGATCGCTTGGCCGAATGGGCGGAGCTGAATAGGTTATCCGGACTTGCCATGAAGGATGTCGTGAGTCTTTTGTGGCCGAGAAGGCCCGAGCCGAAGAGTTATTTTAGCTTGGTGCAGCAGCTCCTTGGTGCGGTGCAGCATATCAACGCAATGAGGAGGTCGGCATGCATAGAGGGTGCGCGGATGGCTCTTGCCCGTGTCAAGACATACTGGGTGGAGATGAAGGCCACAGATATTGCATCCCAAGATTCGAACGAAAGCCGAGTACCTGTCGAGCACTATTTTCAGGAAGTTCTGCAGGGCACTCGTTTAATAGAGATGCAGTGCTCGAAGGATATTATGTTCGAATAACATGTATTATTGTGAAACAATATAAGAGCTTTTTATACTTGTGCCTTTCAACAATTAAAACACCTCCTGTGCGGCCGCTAGTGTATAGGTATATACAACCTGAAAGATGGCAGTCTTCGGCTTCAGCCCCCACGCATATAATGCGGGGGTGTTTGCGAAAAGGCGCATCTTCACACTTGATCCAACATCTTGGTCCTATAAAGGAGGTGGTAGCGCAGCAAACTAGGCAACCGGACTATAATGCTTTATCACTTTCACTTAGCCATAGGAGTTTGACAGTGGGGCTACGACATAGCCCCTAGGGGCACCGCGCTCACCCGAATTTGGGTGCGTATGTGCCTGACCGGGAAATAGTCCTTCGTCAATGCGGAGGAATCCTATAGATTCCGGCAGGTCATCGAGTGGTTGACCAGTCTCACACTATATCATGACAGTCAGTTTTCGGCTTTCTCTACTGAGGTGCTCGCCTGGCCGGACCGGGGCACAATCATAGTAGTTCTCCTGGTGCCGCCTTAGCCGATAGAGCGGAACGTAAGGCAGCAAAACAGAGGAGCCGGGCAAACCCAACATTTGACCAAAGACATGATTCGGAGCTGATGCATATAAGGCCTAACTCGAGACGTCGAACACTCCCTAAGGTATTCGGTCTTTATGAAAACGGGCCGAACAATGCCCGTGGTAATAAGCCCCTGGTGTCCAGGTACGCGCAAAATTCTGATGTGGCCCATGCCAAAATGTCAGCCTCCTCCTTGGTTATAGCAACAAACCAGGGGATGTGTATCAACAAGAGACAGTAAGAAAGGTTTACGCAGGGTCTTAATCTGAAAAGAATCCTTGTCACGGGTCCCTACTGCACGTCTGCGCCTGTGTCTCCGTTGGGCCGTATCCTGGACGGGTGTAGCACGATGTTCATCTGGAAAAGAGAGGAACTTAGTTGAAAAAGATCGTGCGAAAATGTATGTTATATAAAAAAACAAAGTACAATGCAAAGAATGAATAAAATTGAGCTTTATTGTCTCTGGTTGTACATGCGAGGAGCCCCTTGTATGTTTACGCCGGATTCGTCTAACCGTGTCCGAGGTCCGAACGACCTACTTAGGTGCTTTGCTTAGTGAAGTTGTTTTAGTGTGTGGCTGACAAGGCAGCCACACAATCTTTCGCGCTCGAGGAACACTCGATATTTCCCTTTAAGGAGATGACGCCTCGTGGACCGGGCATTTTAAGTGTAAGGGATGCATAATGCGGTATTGCGTTAAAGCGGGCGAAAGCTTCGCGTCCCAGTAGTGCTTGATAGCTACTTGTAAATGGGGCGAGGTGGAAGGTTAACTTTTCACGGCGGAAGTTGTCGGGTGAGCCGAACACAACTTCCAGTAGTAGAGAGCCCGTACAATGGGCATATGGGCCTGGCATTACCCCTTGAAAGGAAGTGTTGCTATGGCGAATTTTGGTTGGGTCTATCCCCATTTTGCGGATTGTGTCCTGGTATATCAGGTTTAGATCACTGCCGCCGTCCATGAGGACTTGTGTAAATTGGAGTCCGTCAATTATCGGATCTAATATCAAGGCAGTCCATCCTGCATTCTGGATACTTCTAGAGTAATCCTGATGGTCGAAGGTGATTGGTTTTAGCAACCAGTTGCGGGACTCCTCTGGGATAGGCCGTGTGGCGAGTACCTCTATGGGCACCGCTCTATTTTTCCCTTTTGTCAAGTGAGTTTACTGCTTTGACTTCTTGCGGGAAATTCTTTTGTATTCCGGTGCTCTACTTGTGGGGTTCGTCATCGTCCTCGCTTGATGTGTCAAGCCCCTTGTGTTCGGCCTTGAGTTTGTCGGACTACTTGAAGACCCAACAATCTCTGTAGGTATGGTTTGCAGGCTTCGCGGGAGTACTATGGATTTGGCATATCTTGTCCAAGATTTTTCTTAAGTTAGATAGCTCGTCCCTATTATCCTTAAGGGGCAGTTTTTTTATGATTCTACCGAGAGCTTTTGAATCCGGCGTTGACTGTCATGCTCTTCGGGCTGTTACCCTTGGTCCGGCGCAGGTCCTTGCTGCGTCGCGGTTTCTCGTTTCCATCCCTGACTTCGGATGTACTTGGGTCGCTGGTACTGCACCTTGCCAGCCAGCTATCCTCTCCCGCGCAAAAGCGGGTCATGAGGCTTGTTAATGCGGCCATTGTTCTTGGCTTTTCTTGGCCGAGGTGTCTGGCGAGCCATTCGTCTCGGATGTTGTGTTTGAAAGCTGCTAAGGCTTCAGCATCCGGACAGTCGACTATTTGGTTCTTTTTAGTAAGGAATATGTTCCAGAATTTTCGGGCTGACTCTCCGGGTTGTTGAGTTATGTGACTTAAATCGTCTGCGTCCGGAGGTCGGACATAGGTCCCTTGAAAATTTGCCCGAAAAGCATCCTCGAGCTCTTCCCAACTTCCAATGGGTTTTCGGGGAGGCTTTGAGCCAATGCCGGGCTGGCCCTTTGAGCTTGAGGGGTAAGTATTTTATGGTGTGGAGGTCATCTCCTCTAGCCATGTGTATGTGGAGGATGTAATCCTCAATCAAGACTCCGGGGTCTGTTGTTCTGTCGTATGCCTCTATGTTTACGGGTTTGAATCCTGCTGGGAATTCACAATCTAGAACCTCATCGGTGAAACATAGGGAGTGTGCGGCACCTCTATATTTAGGTGTACCGTAGCATTCGGATACTTGATGTGTTGCATTGCTTACTGGAGCTTCCTTTCTTGGCATGTAGATAGATCTAACTGGGCCATCTCTTTGATGCGAATCCGTATGCGGATCGCATGCCGGCTTGTGTGCGGCGCCGTTTGCCGTTCTATGTTTGCCATGGGGTCGCCTATCCGACCGGGTGGTCTCCCTGCTTTTTGATTGCGGGGGCTCTACGGCCTCCTCATCAAATTCGGGCAGTAGTTTTCGCTTCGGGTAGCTCTTCATTCGGCGACTATCGCCGTATTTGTCTGCGGTGTTGAGTACTTTGCTCCATCTGATTTGGAGCGCCGCATCCGCTGTTTTGATCTTCCACTTCTGCTTTTTCAGGCTACGCACGGTGGCGACGAACCTTTTGTGAAGGTTCTTCTGCTCCAACAGCTTGTCCGGCGTTAGATCGTCCGGACTGTTATCTTCGCCGGGGACGGATTGTTTATCTAGGTTGTCTTGTTCGGACGGTTGCGCGATGGCATGTTCGTCGCCCACCGGTTCGCCCTGCTCTATGGTTGGGTCTGCATGGCTGCTCTCTTTATCGAGGCGGGATTTTGAGTGGCGCTTACGTCGCTGTTTTGACTGCTTTTCGGGGGAATGATCCCTCGTGGCATCCTGTTGTTCCTCGTCGTCGCTTCCTTTAGGTGTGTCCACCATGTATACATCGTGAGATGGGGTGGTTGTCCAGTGCCTTATAGGTGCTGGTTCATGCTTATCTCCCGCATCGTCGTCCATACCATCGATGTCTTCGGAGTCGAAGTCGAGCACATCGTTTAAACTTTCGACAATGGCTACGAAGTGGGTGGTGGGTGGGCTTTGAATTTCTTCGTCGTCTGCATCCCAACCTTGCTGACCATAATACGACCGGGGCTCTCCTGATAAAGAGAGAGACTTTAGTGAATTCAGGATGTCACCAAAGGGCGAGTGCTGAAAGATGTCCGCGGTGGTGAACTCCAGGATCGGCGCCCAATCGGATTCGATCGGCCGGGGCGCGGAAGGTTCGGAGTCCTGAGAGGAGTCCGGTACCTTGGAGTCACGAGCTTCACAAAGGACAGGGTTGGTGTTCGGCGCAATTGTTGTAGAGATAATAGCCCCCGAGGAGGTGTCCAGCCACCCATCCTCGGTCGGCGCAGTCGGCTCCGAGCTAAGGGTCGGAGCGGACACTTGTGTGGCCTCCAGGGCACTGTCCGGCGGCAGAGCTAGATCGTGCCCATCGTGACAGTGCGGCACGCTCGGCTGTGGCTTGAACCCGTCGAAGATCAAGTCTCCGCGGACGTCAGCCGTATAGTTCAAACTTCCAAATCTGACCTGATGGCCAGGGGCGTAGCTTTCAATCTGCTCCAGATGGCCAAGCAAATTGGCCTGCAGTGCAAAGCCGCCGAATACGAAGATCTGTCTGGGGAGAAAAGTTTGGTCCTCTACCACATCATCGTTGATGATCGGAGGTTCCATCGGGCCTAAGGATGACGACACAGTGGAACTCTCAATGAAAGCACCAATGTCGGTGTCAAAACCGGCGGATCTCGGGTAGGGGGTCCCGAACTGTGCGTCTAGGCGGATGGTGACAGGAGACAAGGGACACGATGTTTTTACTCAGGTTCCGGCCCTCTCGATGGAGGTAAAACCCTACTCCTACTTGATTAATATTGATGATATGGGTAGTACATGAGTAGATCTACCACGAGATCAGAGAGGCTAAACCCTAAAAGCTAGCCTATGGTATGATTGTTGTTCGTCCTACGGACTAAAACCCTCCGGTTTATATAGGCACCGAAGAGGGTTAGGGTTACACAGAGTCAGTTACAATGGCAGGAGATCTACATATCCGTATCACCAAGCTTGCCTTCCACGCCAAGAAAAGTCCCATCCGGACATGGGACGAAGTCTTCAATCTTGTATCTTCATAGTCCAGGAGTCCGGCCAAAGGTGATAGTTCGGCTATCCGGACACCCCCTAATCCGGGACTCCCTCAGGAATGGTAATGGAGGAAGCAACGGACAGAACCGTTCCAACCCAACAACACCAGCTAAAAAGGATCTGAGCCACATTACTTGCTACAGGTGCCAGAAGACTGGACATTATGCCAATGAATGTCCAGAAGATAAGAATGGAAATAGCAATGGAAGCTCCGGGAAGAAGCCTAACCCTTTCAACAGGGGACAAGTGAACCACGTTAACGTGGAGGAGGTTGAAGCACAGCTAGACGCAGTAATAGGTAAGTTTGTGGTTAAGTCATTTACTGCAATCATTCTTTTTGATACTGGTGCATCGCATTCATACTTATCAAGGGGATTTGTGGATAAGTATAAACTGCCAACCCAAGCCCTTATGTCACCCATGTTAGTAACCTCACCAGGAGCAGAGTGTCTGGCTAGTCTATGGTGTGATCGGTTACCATTAAGGATTGGTAACTACGTGTTTCCCTCAGACCTAATAGTATTGGAGTCACAAGGACTGGATGTGATATTAGGCCTGGATTGGTTATCAAAGTATGAAGGGAACATTGAATGCGCCAGTAAGTCGATTTTGCTCACCACCCCAGGAGGAAGAAGGATCAAGTATGTATCCCGGCATGTGCCGAAGAGGACTCAAGTGAATTCCTTATCAGGAGTTGTATAGGAGGAAGTACCAGTGGTGAAGAATTTCCCTGACGTATTTCCAAAAGATTTGCCAGGCATGCCACCGGATAGAGACATTGAGTTTTTTATTGAGCATTTGCCAAGCACAGGGCCAATATCTAAGAGACCATATAGGATGCCCGCAAAGGATTTAGAGGAAATTAAGAAGCAGATTAAGGAGTTACTGGATAAAGGCTATATTTGCCCAAGTTCGTCACTTTGGGGGTCACCAGTGCTTCTAGTGGAGAAGCAGGATGGATCGTTGAGGATGGTTGTTGATTATCGAGGGTTGAATGAAGTGACAATCAAGAACAAGTACCCACTACCGATGATCAATGATTTGTTTGACCAGTTGCAATGAGCTAAAGTATTTTCCAAGATTGATTTGCGATCGGGATACCACCAGTTGAAGATTCGAGAGCGGGATATACCTAAGACAGCTTTTACCACAAGGTACGGGTTATATGAGTATATTGTTATGTCATTTGGTCTGACTAACGCATCTGCCTATTTTATGAACATGATGAACAAGGTGTTTATGGAGTTTCTGGATAAGTTCATCGTGGTGTTCATTGATGATATTCTGGTCTATTCGAAGAATGAAGAGGAGCATAAGGAGCATTTGCATTTGGTACTTGGGAATAGAGAACATCAGTTATATGCCAAGTTTAGCAAGTGCGAGTTTTGGTTGAAGGAAGTTGGATTCCTCGGACATGTTATATCAGGAGAAGGAATAGCAGTAGACCCCACTGTGACAAACTAGGAAGCATCCACGTCAGTTGGAGAGATCCAGAGTTTTCTTGGACTCGCGGGATACTACCGGAGGTTTAACGAGAATTTCTCGAAGATTGCAAAGCCCATGACTGAATTGTTGAAGAAGGACACCAAATTCAAATGGACTGAGGAATGTGAGGCCAACTTTCAGGAGTTGAAGAAATGCTTGGTTACATCACCAGTGTTGATCCTGCCAGATCAGTGCAAGGATTATGAAGTATATTGCGATGCTTCTCGTCAAGGACTTGGAGCAGTGCTTATGCAGGAAGGAAGAGTTGTTTCTTATGACTCACGACAGCTTAAGCCCCATGAGTTGAATTATGCTACACATGATTTGGAGTTAGCAGCCGTAGTGCATGCGTTGAAGACATGGAGGAATTTTCTCATCGGAAACCATTGTGAGGTGTACACGGATCACAAGAGTTTGAAGTATATCTTCATGCAGAAGGAGTTAAATCTCAGGCAAAGGAGATGGTTGGAGCTCATTAAGGATTATGATATGAGATTGCACTATCATCCTGGGAAGGCTAACGTAGTAGCTGATGCGTTAAGCCGCAAAAGCCATGTCAACACACTCTTGACCAGAGAATTACCCAAGGAGTTAGCCGAGGATCTTTGCGAGCTATGTTTGGAGATAGTTCCGAGAGGCTATGTAGCAGCATTAGAGATTCAGTCTACTTTGATGGATAAGATCATAGAAGCTCAGAAGACCAACAAGGAGATTGCCGAGATAAAGGAGAAGATGAGCAAAGGAAAAGCTAAGGGATTTCGTGAAGATGAGCACGATATCGTATGGTTTGAGGATCGCGTATATGTGCCTAATGAGATAGAGATCAGGAAGTTGATTCCGCCGGAGGCCCATGATTCGCCATATTCGATTCACCCAGGAAATACCAAGATGTATCTGGATTTGAAGGACAGTTTCTGGTGGACGGGAATGAAGAAGAATATTGCGGAGTATGTAGCAGTTTGTGGTGTATGTCAGAGAGTAAAGGCAGAGCATCAGAAGCCAGCAGGTTTGCTACAGCCATTGCCGATACCCGAATGGAAGTGGGATAAGGTAGGCATGGATTTTATCACGGGATTGCCCAGGACTCGTTTAGGCTATGACTCGATATGGGTTGTAGTTGATCGTCTGACGGAGGTAGCTCATTTCATCCCAGTGAAGACCACTTACACCAGTGCTAAGTTGGCAAAGATATACATGACTAGGATCGTATGTCTGCATGGAGTTCCGAGGACCATTGTATCAGATAGAGGAACCCAATTTACCTCAAAGTTTTGGAATCAGTTGCATGAAACTTTGGGTACTAGGCTAGAGTTCAGTACAGCCTTTCATCCACACACAGATGAACAGACTGAGCGAGTCAATCAGATTCTGGAGGATATGTTGAGAGCTTGTGCGCTAGATTATGGATCTAGTTGGGACAACAATTTACCTTATGCAGAGTTCTCTTACAACAAGAGTTATCAAGCCAGTCTAAAGATGGCCCCTTTCGAAGCTTTGTACGGAAGGAGGTGCAGGACACCGTTGTTGTGGGATGAAGTTGGAGACCGTCAGTTGTTTGGACCAGATTTGATTGAAGAGTCTGAAGAGAAGGTCAAGCTGATTCGCGATAGACTCAAGGTAGCCCAGTCCAGGCAGAAGAGCTATGCGGATTCTAAACACAAGGAGACAGTTTATGAAGTCAGAGACAGGGTTTATCCTTGTGTGTCCCCACTTCGAGGAGTTAAGCGTTTTGGAGTTAAGAGAAAGTTAGCACCACGTTTTGTGGGACCATACAAAGTTTTGGAATGTATGGGAGAAGTTGCTTACAAGTTGGAGTTGCCAGAAGGATTGTCAGGAGTTCACGATGTGTTCCACGTTTTCGAGTTGAAGAAGTGCCACACAGAGATGGCCGATATTCCTTTGAGAGATACAGTGCCACTGGAAGCGATTTAGTTGGATAGCGATTCGACCTATGAGGAGAAACCAGTCAGGATTCTCGAGTTTGCCAGCCGAGTCACGCGCAGCAAGGTTATCAAGTTCTGAAAAGTTCAGTGGAGCCACCATACCGAGGATGAAGCCACCTGGGAGCGAGAGGAAGACCTACGGAAGGACTACCCTCACCTGTTCTCTAGCCAACCCGAATCTCGAGGGCGAGATTCATCTTAAGGGGGGTAGTTTTGTAACATCCCAAATTTTCAATTTGGAATGCTATACATTAGATCATCATTGCATATCATATTTTATTTTATTTTGGCTGGATCCTAGAAATTCTACGCAACTCAAGGACCCACAGAGAGAGTTGGGGATTTCGATTTTTTCACATTTGAGTTCTTCTCAAATTTTGAAAAGAGGATCAATAGATTTTAATTATTTTTTCTTCGTATATTTCTTTTATAAAAATAAAAGAGAGGGAATAAAATGACTTTCCCAAAATAAAGAAATATTGGAGATTTAATATTAAAATCAAATAAGGTTTTTTTTCCGGAGTTTTATCGCTATTTTATTTGAATTAGGAAAAATATGTGTTTTTCAAAATTACATTATAGGCCCAAATAAATGTTCACTTTGTCCGCTATATTTTTGGAGGACGGGGAAAATTTATTTCAGGATTTTTGGAGTCCATTTAGTAATTCTTTTATTTGTTTTTCTGCGCCGAGTTATTAAAAAAACGACTCCGGGCCGTAACCGGCCAGGACTCCGCCCAGCCGGCCTCTTATATAGCGCTGTCCCCCAGCCCCAGTC